>NW_019396012.1:0-44989 GCF_000612105.2 Orussus abietinus
GGGTCCTTCGGTACGCGTGGGAAGGACCTCGAGTTTCCGTGGGCCTTGACTCGAGCGATTATAAAAGATTAAATTTATACTAATAATTAGCGCGGATGGGCTATCGACGCTCCAGTCGTTTTATTAGTCATGTCATCGAATAAATCTCAATTTCCGAAGTTAACTTTATCAGTCTTTTTTTTTTTATATAAAAATTTGTGTAACACATCAGGGTGATCGACTTGAATTTTTCGGGATGGAAGCTCTGCGTAAATATGAAAAAACGTATTTTCGATTCTTGAATATGTTTGAACAAACATTGTAGTATATTGACATGAATTGTTATACACACACGTGGTTTGTTATAAAAATTTATTTATCTGTTCCGCAAGCCCCCGAACTGTTTGGAAATCGTTGGAAGCTCGCCGTGTACGCGAAAAGTCACTCTCGACTCTTGGAAACTTTGGATCCGGTTTTGTACTAAATTGACGTGCATTGTTGTCCGTCAGTGTTGTTTTTTTGCGCGATTGTTGTTCAAGTTTAATTGTCCGTTTCGCGAGCCTGGATTTTTAGGGGACGGTCGGAAGTTCGCCGTGGACGCTAAAAATGATATTTTTGATTTTTGGAAATTTCGAATCAGACTTTATGGTTAATCTCGACATGTATTGTTATGCACATGGAATGGAATGTAATGGAAGTGAATGGTTCGCCGGTGGCCATTAACGTGCCAATATGTACCGGAGTTTTGATAAATATGTACGGAAAATAACGTCGAACCTGTCGGGCGAAACCATAGACATACAGCCGGAAAACAATGAAAAATTTCGACCAGGTTTCTCCGGCTGCGTCGGCTTTCATCGAGAAAGTTATTTATACCCGCTCATTTCATGGGACACGCCATACGCAACCGTTCGGGCTATAAATATTAAGCACGAGGACGTCTCATTATTTCATATTTTGAGCGCAGTAAAGCCATATTTACGAGCGGACACCCCGTCGCTCCGTGGCTTCAAATATAAAAGTTTGTTCCTGACCCCTGCACAGCATGTTCGACCCCCTGTGCCCAAGCCCCATGGATTCTTGGATTTTGGCCCCATCGATTGTTAGGGGTGGATGTTTTTCCGCAACGTTTCGCCAAAAGATATGATTGCACGCCCCGCGCGAACCTATCACGTTTTTCTTCCATTTCTATATTAATTTTTATAATTCCTCAACTGTTCCCCATGTTCTTCCCTTCAATTTCCAAGGAGAATAGGATACATATTTTTTTCAGGACATTAAACGAGGTAATTAAGGAATTGTGTCGGGATAAGTTATAAAAAAATAGTCATTTAAGGAAGGGCGTTAAAAGTGAAATTTTAAGGGTCGGCAATTTTTTACGGGTATAGGGAGAAGTAGATTTCGAGTTATCGATGCCGCGCACGTAGACTACTTTTTAGGGTGGGTTTTGGGGTGATTTATCTTTAGGTAATTTAGGCCAAGCCGTCATTGCTTTCGGAAGGGAACTGAGGTCGTTTCAACCTTTCTCAATATTCATCAGCGAAGGTTTATTAAAGAGGGATTAGAGGAACGAAAAGTCCCAATCTCGGTTTCTTCAACGGTTCCCCTTAAGATGGTTGCTATGCTTGTTAAAATCCGAGACTGTATACTACGAAGCTTTTCCTGAATCGGGTTTCCTCCTGCTTGCTTAATGAGAGAACTTCTGATAACGATGCCATTGTTGAACGGGACATATCCGCTCGTGATACGACCTAACGATACTTAACTACCCTAATGGGGAGAGTTTTCAGCTTCCAGGTGTATTTATTACAACTCCGGGTCGGAAATAGGAGAATTGATTCCGCTTTGAGATACCTATGAAATAGAAGCCGGCTCTCTTATCATCCCTTTATGGTCAGGAAGGCCTCGGTGATAACTAAGGTTAAGGACCATTGGCCGTGCTCAGTCTTCGTACGACGTTCTCTTAAATCTTTTTCATTTATGTCAACAGTACCCCCAAGAACTAGGAATTGTGAAACAATTACGTATTAAATCGACACGTCATACCAGAGACATGAAAAATATTGTGAAATTACGGCCACCCCAAGTACTCTCAAGAAATACGATTCACTGGGCAGAGTGTTCATTACCGGAATAAATTAAAAAATCTGGAGAAGCTCGTTTTTTTTTTTTTTATAAAGAAAAAGACGAAGTAATGCAGCATTCAGCGATACCAATTTTCTAGGGCGGTTCCATCCGGGGGGTAATCACGGAGATTTCCGTCGACAATCCGCAGCCAATCCGAGCCTTCCGCTCGTTCGTCACTCGACCTTGAAATTAAAGCAGGAAATCGGAGAACGGCGAACCACTTCTTGTGATCGTGACGGAACGGTGTAGAGATAATCTAAGGGAGGATGAAGAGGGCCAAGGGAGGGGTTGATGGAGCGTTGGCAGCTCCGGCTACAAGGGTTGTCGGCCCATGATGGATGGATGCGTAACACGTTCGCTCGCGGAACGGGCGGACCACCCCCGGAGGATGCCCTCTTTTTCCTGCATTCCAGATTCCACCCCCCCATCGGAGCACCCTGGCGGAACGTTTCCTCCCCCGATACTCTTTGGCCCTGTTCCGTTTCCGCGGCCCTTCGCGAGCACCTCGAGAAACGGGGAACAAGGAACGCGAAAATATGGCTTTCCATCAGGGTCGCTACTTTAAGGAGAAACTTCACCCCATTTTCCTTCCCTTCTGGACTTCGCTTTGGTTCCTCGATTTCGCGGATTTTGGTTCATGGTGGTTGCTTCGATATCGTTCAGGAGTTCCCTTCGAAGTGGTTGCAGCTAACGAGCACAGAAACTAGAGTTACTCGTACACTTTTCGCGATTACCCTTTTCAGAGTCTTTCAAATGACGATTAGCATTTGTACCCTCTTTGCACCTTTCAATTATTGTTCAGTGGATGAAGGTAAAGTTTACGAAATAATGCTAGTACTGGATTCGCTTCCCTTGGCAAAGGTTCAAACAATTGTGTGCGAATTCAGTCTACACTTGCAGCATTTATTCTCCGTCTACCTTATGTAAAGATTTATTTATTTAAGCGTTCATTTTATGTTAAAGTGTATGAGGAATTGTTTTAGCAAGAAAATTAGATATTAATATCTTGTGGTAAGCAAACATGTCGGTAGGAAGTAGTGCGCATGAAATGAGAATAGGACTCGCGATAATTTGTACAGAAAAATGGTAATTACCGGTGGTGTTGTACAGAATTTGAAAGATGGCGAATACAAATATTGAAACATGTGTCGAACGACGCGTCGGCGCGCAATGGATCTCCATGTAACATTTTACGTATCCAGGATTATTTATCTCTGGGAAAATTCCCCGGGATGTTCGCATTAATTCGGAATTCGAATAATTGCGGGTACACGACTCGACGCACACCCGGAAGTTCGGAAGTAACGTGTTCCTGATTGTTAACCGCGGAATGTGCCCCGAAATGGGAAAAAATGAGAATTGGGACAGCAAGGGAGAAAAATGCCGAATATGGAATTTATCCGGGTTTCCTGAAAGGCGATGAAAATAGAGACAAAGTGGAAAACCATCTCCTCCCTGAAAATAAAAAAAAGAAATAAGAAACAAGAACCGGAAACAGGAATGCGGGGGCAAAGGCGATGACGAAAGACGCGTTCTCTTCTTCCAGCAATTATACGAGAGAAAGTCGAGGTTGAAATTTCGAGCGAGAGGAGCCAAATGAAAAGTCGAGGGCGCACACAAGAGAAGGCACGAGAAAGGGATGAAAGGAAAGAGGAGAACCCTGTGGAACGAGAAGCCAAGGGCGTCCCTGTTAGCGAACCATTGGTCGCAAATGGCGGGTGGAAAAGGGACAGGGCTAATTTTACTAGACTACGGTAAAGGTTGCGGCTGTGCTCTCCTTCCACGCGCCATTTGCGGCCGGCACGGTAGAGCAAGTGCGAATAGGAAGGTTCCTCGACTTTTCCTTTGCCGTTCCTTTGCTCGAACGTGGCCGGCGATCGTCGATCACGGAATTCAGGCAAGGGAAGGAAGTTACGTTAGCAAGCGACAGAGAGCAAGGACGTAACGTCCATCGTTTAAAAAGAGAGAAAGGAAAGAAGAAAAACAAGGGAATTCTATGGAAGGGAGAGAATGTAGCGAAATCAAACGGAAGTGAAACAAACGTATTTCCTGATAAGCCTCCCAGATAAACAAAGTGATACCAAATTTTGCATGAAATTTGTATCGTTAAAGATCACAAAACGAGCCACGAGGGTGTTGCTTATGAGTCCTCATGGCGTGACCAATTTCTCTTCTAATTTATTGTATAACATGCGTACACATATTGCAGACATTTCGTGCAGCAGACGATCTACAAATTGTTTTTGTAGTAAATCGATTTTCCTTATCATATGATGATCATGAATTTTTATCTGAGCTGGGAAAGGAAGAAATCGACAAAATCTTTCAAAACTGTACAAGAAAAGGAAGAACGAAAGGAGGTAGCGAAACTCAACAAGATACACGAGAAATTCCACGTACGGAGGATACAAAGTGGAGGGAAATAGGAGGAACAAAGTTGTCCAACGATTTCGAAGCTTCCATTCTTTATCCGCACGTCCATCTCTCCCCCTGACTTGCCTTTCCGTTCGACCACCGATAACAGTGCGGCCAATTGTATCGGATGCAAACGGAAAGGGGGAACAAGGCGCTCGGAGCGAACATCCAGGAAGTCGTCTAGAGAGCACGGAAGAATGGAAAGAAAAGCCGAGGAAGAAGGAGCCGACTCAATCCCCGGCGGTAGGACCATCGCGGGCAAAGGGAAAGCATTCCGGGCGTTTCCTCCGCGTCTCTCCTTTGGGGCGGCGCGACCTGGAAGGGCGGAGAGAAACGCGAAGCACAAACGAGAGAACCCGGTCGGCCGGAAGTCAAGTTTGCACCTAGCTTCCGGGGGTGACTGCAAACGAGGCTTTGTTTCCGGGCAGGAGTGTGGCGACCCGCTCGCGGGGGTGTGCGTGTGTGCGTTTCCCTGCGTCTTCGCGCGTTCCTCCGTCCGTGGGACGGATACGCGTGTGTGTAGGAGCTTGCAATCAGAAAGGCGAGGAGAAAAATTCCCGGATCTTCCAGGAGTCCCGCTGGTAGTTGGCGGGATAGAGCCTGGCCGTTCTCTCTCTCTCTCTCTCGCTTTATCATCCTCTATCCTCTCTTTCTCTCTCCATTCTCGGTCGCTACGTCCCTACCTTTTTCTATTTCTGTTCCCCCTCTATCGCTCGAGAGAAAAATCCAGAAGAGGAAGCGAGTCGCAGCTTCCGAGCCGAGAAGCTTCCCAGCTTTCGAGCTTCGGTCTCCCGATTGCTAAGCGCCTTTAGTCCCGACTTAGCGTGGACTCCGGGCTGGCTACCGATATTACGAGAGCTCGCCAGGAAAATGGCCCCATTTCGGAAGTTCGGCCCGGAGTTGGACGCGATCTGTGCCAACTTCCGCTAAGCCCGGCTCGAACGAAGTCCCAACTGGCTCGACGCGAATTATTAAGTAGCGATGGCTCCTTTGGTCGCTCCGATTTCTTGACGCTTCTCCTTTCCCTGTTTCTTGTCTATAAACTGTCGATTAAAATTAATTGATAATTTACGCCGAAGGACGTGTGCCTTTCCGGAAATTTTTACACGACGTATCTTGGGGTATATACGGAGTAATCGATTTTTCTCCCCCTGCACACTGGCTGCGTTCCTCGGGCCACATTTTCAATGTCGGCCCTCGTCTATACATATCTCCAACTTTGACTTTAACTTTCGAGGACGGCTTGCATTTTTCCGCGTTCAAAAGCCCGCGGAAAAATTCCCGGCGCTCGGAAAAAGCCCGTCGAAGCGTTGCACAAAGGAATTTGTTGGAAAAATTTGCTTTTTCCAAACCAGGCCGAAAAAACACTGGAAAATCTCCCGAATTTTTATTACAAAAATATTTGACATTTTTTTCTTTTAAAACAACCGCACGTGTAACAACCGTTTTGGATGTGGAAACTCGGCAGAATTCCGCGCCAAATACATTTGGACGAGAGACTCATTTCAAAATAATTGAGATTTGCACTCGGGGGTGCCCAAAGCGACGCACCCCCTAAAAGGTACCTCATGGGGCCCTCGTGTGGCGACAGCTCCGAGTCTAATGTCCCCGTAAGGGTGGAGGGTGGACCAGGACGAGGCTTTAAAAATGCGGCAGGAACAAACTCGTAAATGTCCAGACTACGTTGGGGGGTGGCTCGGACTAGGGGTTGAAAAAAAAGGGAGAGGGCGAGAGAAATTTAACGGGGGGAAAAGCGGAAGAGCCCCGGTGGGGATTGGTCGTCGGCGATCGGCGTGTTTGCGGCGAGCCCCGCTGCGCGGAGCAATAAATTTGTTTTAAAAAAGCCCTTTTGTTTTTTACCACCGGTCGCGCATTATGCGGAGGCGCGGAAGCGCAGGGAAACCGCGAGGAGCCCACGGCGCGAAAAAACGGGGGGAGCTCTCGGTGGAAAATGCCGGGAAAACACCACCGGCGCGCCTTCGAATATCCCGCTTTAAACCCCCGGCTCGAGTACGAATGAATTCTTCGATTCTTTTCTGCCTCGACTCCTGGAATTTCGGAAATGCGAGCGCCAGCGCGCCAAACGATATTGCGCTCGTTACGGTAGCGGTGGAACGTTTTCGCAGTCGGGAGAATTTTTTTAATTAGATTAGAGCTGCGATTCGGAATTGGTTGTTCCGTTTGATACAAAAAGGCCGGGCGAACGATCATTTCATGCGACTATTCATTTCAGCCACGCACGTGGCTGCAAACTCGAACCGTGAATTATTCCCCTAGGTAGACGTCACTCTTTTTCACAGCCGTCGTATTTCATTCTTTCTACTTCTCGAACGTATGTTAAAAGGGAAATGATTTCTCTCTCGATTAGAATCAACGAAATTGTGCCTCCTTTATTTTCCGTACACGATACAAGATCTGGATAATCATTTTCCATTTTCCTGATGGACATTTCCGTTGGCAATGCCCGGGATCGATTAAAGTCCAGGCTCTAAAGTACCGAGCGCACAAAGGCAGAATTTACGGCCGCCTTCCGCGGAGAATGGCACACATTCCGCAACGTTTTCCGCGGAGCGGAAGGAGGAAGCCAGAAGCGGGGCAGAAAAAGCATCCCTCGGCGAGGGTCGGGGGCATATTCTCGAGGTGGTCCAATTTCTGGCGGGCACTTCCGGTCGGGGGCACGCGCTGGTCGATATAGCCGGGGTTACCGCGTTTATAGATATTCCGCTCGGAGTCCTCGTCGGGGCTTTTTACTTAATGACGAAAGTTGGGGGCCTCCTCGAGGCCGAGCCGGGCGGACCGTTTCCTGGCGATGCCTTGAGCCGGCGCTTAAAGCCGTCGAAAACTTTGGGGGTGGTTTCCGGCGCGCCCTCGAGTGCGCACCCTCGACCGAGCCGATCCGATCCGATCCGTAAAACTGGCCAGACGTCGCGGTAATCCGGGTGATATATATGTATTAGTATATAAAACACATAATATATATTTATATCTACACACGAACGTATGATATATCCGCAAGGCCCCATATCCAGGCATGTACGTATATATATATACATTTCAGGGGATTTTATGCAAATATCCCGCATACGTCGAGCGCGATATTAAATTTTCGGGGAAACGCGGGAAATAAAACGGCGGGGGAGGGAGCCGCGGATCCGGGATTTGCCTCTTTCTGCGAGGGGTATTGTTTTGCGGCCCCCGATTTCGGCTCCAGCCCAGATGTGCGACCAACCCCCTGGGAAGGGATGCCGCTCGTCCTATTTCGCGCCGGCCGCGCCCTCGCGGATCCCACCCCCGTGCCCCAGTGAACCGCGCCGACTCGCGCAAGTCTCGGGGGTAGCTCGAACTTCGCGCCCCGAAATGTCGCGTCGATTAATCGGATTCGATTTCCCGCCGCGTTGTAAACGTGGGAACCGATATTCCGACGTGACGGGGGATTGAGTTTCCGCGGTCGAATGGGGTGGAAAGATAAATCTTGGAGCGAAAGGAATTTCGAAAAGGGGGAGAAATCGTTTGGCTTGAATTATCGATACTTCATACTATACGTAGGATCTGGAATAATAAGGAGAGTATATTACATTCACGTTTTTTCTTGCGTTTCCTTCACGCTATTTTCGTCGAATTTGAATTATTCGCTATCCTTTATCGTACATAAGTTGCTCTCTTCGGCAAGATATTAATAAATCCATAAATTCCGAATTAAATGTTAAGTGTCAGACCAGGCAAGGACTATCTCTCACGAAAAGAGTAATAAAAAGCCAAAATTATCCGGGAAGAAAGGAAGGGAAAAGAATCTTTTCCCGGAAGACTCAATACAGGAGTGGCTCTAATATCGAAGATTTTCCTCTCCAACCCGGAAAAGCTCCATTTAACTCCGAAGAGGCGGAAAAGCTGGGCGCTGCAAAGGAGAAAAAAGTGTACCGCGGCGAAAATCATTTCATCCCCGGGCCGACTTTCCTTTATCTAAACAACGTGCACCGGGGAACTCCCGACGTGGCGGAAAATACTTTTTAAGGGCGGAAGAGAGAAGTAGCGAAAGCCAAGAAACAGCGCAAGAGTTGAGTTTCGTGTCCATAGCCTCGGTGGATGTCACCCTGGCAAGTTTCCCCTGTGGAACGTTCCTGAGAAAATTCCCATCAAACTTGAGAATGGGCCATCGCGGAAAGTTAACGGGAGCCACTTCTTTCCGGCTCGGAGGTTTTCCCTTTTTCTCCCAGGTGGAAAATAAAAGCCGGCCAACTCGAGTGGGACGCCGGGGATGAGGTATAAGGAGAATTAACAGGAAGTCGCCGTAAAATACGTTCCCTTCTCGATTCCGACTTTTCTAGGCAAAGAACGCCAGGAAATCTGGAGCTGCCCTGAGTTGTAGCCTAGAAGAGGATCGTAGAAAGGACTGAAAAGGCGCGTTAAAAGTCACGAAGAGAAGTCGAGACATTTCGAATTTCACCTGAAAGTTCTTCACGTCTACCCGATCCGTGCTCTAGAGTGATATCTTAACAAATCCCATCAAACTTGGGGACAGTTTCTGAAATTTAGTACCGATTGCTCATCTTCTTCCGGGAGATCATCTCTTTACCCCGTTTTGGAATATATTAAAGGAAGGTCGAATCGCAAACGAGACGAACAGGCAAATCGTCACGAAGCTATCGTTAAGTCACTCCAGCCTTGATTTCCGTTGATTAAATTAAGGTCCTCATAAAACTCTTATCTAGTCCCTGAAGGAGGCAAATTTCATCTCGGGCGTCTTAGCAAAAATGTCATCCTGGCGCAGACTCTCCGAGGAAAGAGCTCGTCTATCGTAAAAGAAACTTGAAGAGTCAGCTACGAAAAAGACACCTAGGCGGGAAAAACTCAAAACCTTTGCAGAAAGATTTAAAACCAAAATCAATGAATTTTTACGAATTCTTCGCGACAAAACCAAACCTTCTATTAGCATGAATAGAATGAAGAAAATAACGCAAAAGTGGGGAGATACGCGAGACAAATTGCCATCTTCAAGGATCCCCAATTCAAAGTTCTTCTTGCGGATGCTAAAAAAGGCTCTTGTTTCTTCGCATTATACATTTTTATTTTAACAGGAAACTGCATAAAATAATATTTAAAGATGTAATCGACGAAATCTTTTTGAGCTTCCCTTTTTTTCCCGCGTGTCGAAACTACTCTTTGGCATCAGCACCCGATTAGAGAGCGTCGATACAGAAAAGGGTGGAAAGGGGTGGCGGGGGCGAAGAAATAGCGCGAGAGAGTCGGGTCTCGTCCTCGAGGGTGCACGTCGCCGTGGCGGATACGCGCCCGAGGGTAGTCCTGAGAAAAATCCCATCAAAGTTGAGAGTGGCCCGTCGCCGAAAGTTAACGCCAGCCACTTCTCCGGGCCTGGGGTCCTCCTTTTTCCTTCGGGTCGGCGAATATAAGTAGAAAAGTCGAGCTCGTCCTCGCCGGAGGCCGCGGTAAGGGCGCGCCGGCCTCCGCGAGGGTGGAGGCGCCTCGGGGTTGATAACACGATCCGCGGTTCCACGGATAAGGCCGGGTTGACCAGAAAATTCAAAGTCAACGATACGTTATTGTTTTTGTACGGGGTGCTCCTAGACGAAGGGGTGCTCTTCCTGGTGGCTAGGGTGGGAACGGACCTTAACACCTTAACAATGGGACGTTATGGCCGATTACATCAATCTAAATTCGACATTCTGCGAGTTCCGAGCAAAAATTTGCCAAATATCGAGTAGGGTGGACAAATCGCTCGAAGTCAATTCTCGGTGTTCGTCCTCTTCCACTTTATATCGATCTATTGTTTCGATTTATTGGTGAATACTTGCTGAACAATACTTGGCAAATGGCGAATATTCAGTATTCGTATGTAACGCCGTCTTTGATACAGGAAGTTTCTAATTACTATGTTCTTTGGCACATTGCTGCGTCATCCATAACAAATGAAAGTACATTAGTCTTTTAATTGATGTTTCATGCGCAGCCCATTGTTAAGCTATTAAGACGACTGGGTAAATCGTAACTCGTGGTTTCGCTTTCCGATTTTCTAACGTCAAGTTGCTCTCTCTGTAAAATCATTGCAATTGTTCCCGCATGAAACGTTTCGAGTGTTTTTCTCCATCTTTAGATAAAAAAAATGTCCGGTAATACGAAAAGGAAGAAAATAATTAAACGAAATACTCCATGTAATCGAATGGAAGTGCAATTGAAGTTGGCTCTTGACAAGAAAGCCGCATAAAGGATTTGGAGGAAAATTACTTAACTATTTTTTACCTTTTACGTGGATTAAGATGCATTCAAACCACGTAAAGTAATGAACGACATGATGTCATACCTCATCCTATACTCGATAAGTATTTACATTCTACAAGAGATCCTTGCACGATGACGCATTTGTAATCTACTTAAAGTGCACCGTAAATAAGCGTCTGTTTACAAAAAACAAAATCACTCCAGAGTTGAAGGATTGCTTAAATAAATATTAATTCAATGTGGGAGTCTTCGCGTATAGTCCGGTTGTTCCCGTAAAATTCGAAAGTCCTTATACTGGATTACTGGTTTTCGAGCGTCCTAGGGTAGGACGTTGCCTAGGGGGGATCCATCCTTTTAGTCAAAGGACAGAAGTTTCCGGGACGTTAACGGCGTGGAAAACAACCTTAAGGACGGCACCCTCGGGCAGTGGTGCGCGTTTAAGTCGCGTCGTCGAGGAGCTCTTTGATTCTTAATGCCAACTGTTGCTCTGCCGAATGTCTCTCCATCCGGGTCGCCATTTTCCTGTTGTGCTCGCCTTTTGTCCCCCGGTATCGCGTGACACTAGAATTCCGCGGTAATCCTCGTCACTTATGTGCACCGGCCCCTCCTTGCTTCCGGTAAATACAAGAAAGACAAATTATGTTCTATTAGGTGAGTCGAGCACCCCGCTCTGGCGATTGTTACCCTCCGACCCTCCACGTGTCGATGCGGAGGGAAAAAGTGCGTTCACGCCCTCCACGAAAGTGCAAATATCCTTCAGAATTTCTCATCGAGAAGAAAAAATAGTAAACTCAACATTTCACGCGTGATAAGTAAACGGAATAACTTGGATGAATAAATAAAAGAATTCTGATATCTATGAGCAACGTGCGTGGCAAGATATTTCAAAACTATTTCTCTGAATAGTGATCACATTTGATGAACGTTCAAAAATTAAATTAAACGTGTAAATTTAGTTTAAATGCAAAATGCAATGCACTTCCCAAAAAGAGAAATCGTAAAATGCGCGAAGCGTAATGAACGAATACAAACGTTCTTATTTGATATGGGTAGACTTTTAAGAGAGATGTAGGAAAAGATTATTAAAAGCTCAATTTGTGTTACACGGCTGGACTTTAATTCTTAAGTAATACTTGCTTACGCACAGCTCGGGATAATTATAAATATAGTCCTTTCTAAAAGTCATGACAGGAGTCATCGAAAGTTTTCACATGTTAAACATGGACTCCCAGTGTTTGAAATTCTCAGTTGGGTATCAAATTAGCGATAGATTTAAATTCATGCAATTTACAAGGAGTAGCGTTAAATCAAGATAATTGCATGTGCGCGTGAATTCTTACCGTCGGTATTTCTTCCTCACTATCTAAAGGGCAGACATGAAATACGGATCATAGTTCAGACCGTATAACAGTATATAACCCTGTGATACGGTTTTTTTGAATCGTATCGCGGCGAGCAGTTCCGCCCGATAAAAAAAAAATACCATTCCAACTAGTACTTTAGCTAGCTTTGATAAAGCGTTATATGGAGGGAATACGGCCGAAGAGGGCACGGTTTTCCTCGTAAGTCACGTGCCCGGGGTGTAAATAAATTTTACAGCTAGGCCGGTATGTAATGCACGTGGGAATGGAGTTCCGCGCCGAAATTATATGCCCGAGACTGCCGAGCACGGTACTTAGAGGCTGATTTATATCGGCGGAAATTCTTGCGCGCCGATGATTTATCGAACTTCGGCTTATCGATGGCCCGGCGATACATTAGGCACGTATCAAACCGCCGTACTTGGAATTACTCCCAATTTGCATAAAATAATTAATCCCCGCCTCTACTGCTTTACACGATCACCGATATAAGAATGAGTCTTAAAACATGACATTTATTCGAATTGTTTAAATAATCTGATATAGTTGACACATATCATGTGACGTATCCGATATGCAACGTGACTCTCTTATGCCCGGTTTTACCAACCCCGGTTAAAAGGCTAATCCTCGGTTACAGGGAGTTGCATGTTCCACCACGTTTTAACGGCGGGTTAATTTCTATTAACCGCCGTTTAGATTAACCAGCCAAATTCGACCGTTTAGCTTCGGTTAATTGAACTTCAACCTAAAAACTACACAAACGTGAGTGTTGTCAGAGTATTAGCCAATCACGCGGACGCGTTCACCGACAATTCGACTTACTTAGAATGAGGTATACGATTAGTTAATCACGCTCTAAATAAATGTGGGGGAAGATTTACGTTTGCAACCCATGATTACTTAGACATTAACTTTAACCCACGGTTAGGTAATCAATGATTTAACCGAGGTTGGTGAAACTGGGTATTAGACGTGCATCACATCTCGATTAAACTTGTTTATAAACTACACCATCCGCAGTATATGTCGTGTTTATTTGCATCCGGCAAAGAGCCGTCGATCTCGCATCAGAGGATTTGATTTACGGTAAAGTAAGTGCAATATGAAGGAACTCGCGGTACGCACTCGGGGCCAATATTTTCCGCCACTCGGTAAGTTGAATTCCCCCCTGGTAGAAATCGATCGGCGCCGATATCCCTTCGGCCGAGAGTCCCGCGTGACGTCCTAACTCCTGGTGAGGACGCGAGAGATTCCCGGCTCGTTCCCGCGGGAAACCGCATCTAATCAGGATGAATGGCCTCGCCCACTAGGCCCACCGTTTTCCCGGCCAACAACTTATGGCAACCCTCTTCGCGCCAGTCGACCGACCTGTCATCGGTTTTCATTAGAAAAGTGAACGTCTCTGACTAAATCTCGACCCACCCCTCGGGAACCCCTGGCCGAAAATTAGTCGCCTCGTCCCTACATTTTCCACCCCCGGATGTGCTCGAGGGTCTTCGATGGGAACTTTTATGCCTTTCTTGAAGTATCGGGGGTGATTCGCCCATTTAATTAGAGAAGCTTTGGGGACACTAAGGGCAAGATACAGTTTCGTTATTGTTTTCAGATTTTGTTTTAATTTATATCTCTTTTTGGAATTGCGAAGTATGGTAGTTTTATGAATAAATAAGCGTAGCAAGGACATCCAGATAGAAGTATAATACTCGTCGTTTATGAGTAATGTAAATTTTCTACTTGTTAATTTTGACAATGTGTAGAGTACCTGTCAACGTGGAGTTTCTAGACAATTATTAGTGATATGTACTGTTCTTTTATTTTTTAAAACATTTTATTTGCTCCGTTTCATTAATGTTATTCACCTTATTTCACGTAGGGTGAAGTAGCCAGTTTGTTTCTGAAAATTTACGGCTCCGCGATGAAAGTGTTACGGAAATTGCTTCCCGGAATGGAAAATTAGCTGCAAAAGAAATCTTTTCTTTATCCCCTCTACGTAAGTGGCCGTACTTTAAAGAACGGTGTCGACTTCGCCGGCACTTCTCCTACTTGGAAGTTCTCTTTTGACATCCTAAGGGGCACATAACACAGAGTTAACCCAATAAAAACGCACAATCCCTCGTTTAAATCGTAATTTGACACGTGCCCTCGATTTGAAAGGCCTTTCCGCCGTTCCCTTCCGCCTTTCTCCGTCGCTCCTGTCAAAGCGTTACGTCAAAGTTTCGCTTCGCCTCGCGCACCCTTATGCCACCCCTGCTTTTCACCCCTGACGGGGTGTTTTTCTTCCCAAAGTATGCCGAGTCGTGCGGCGACGTTCAACGGAGGTTAAATGTCAGGAATATCTCTCTTGTCGACGTGTCTCCTACACCGTCGGTCGGTGATTTCTTCCTGTCCGGTGCAACGTCCTATCTTGACCGAAGTGTACCCACCGGTCGAAAAAAAGGAATCGCTAGATCAATTAGTCCTGTCATGTACAAGTCGAAAGCCGGACAAGGACTCTTCCTAAGAGCTCCTCCCATCGAAATTAATTCCACGTCGTTTCCACCCACGACTTTCCCTGGTTCGATTAGAAAATTAATGAACAAAAGTGTTTTAATAAATTATCGTAAAATGAACGAACAGAGAGATTGCAATGGAAAGTGCTTAACTGAAAAATACAGCTGAAGTTCTACCCGGCACTTTTGAATTTATTGTTTTTGCCTCCTCCTAAATTTGCAAGGAAGAATAATGTATAGGATTCAAGTGCGAGTCAATGCTTTTATGCGAACTCAAGTCAACGGGATAATCTTCCTATTTATTTCATTGCAATCTGAATGCAATTTTTCTTAACATCGAATTTAACGGTAGATATTTGGTTTAATGTTAATAATCGTTAGTGATATATATTTTCACCGTTGTATATAATTATTGTTTAGGTATATGTAATTACGTTTTCGGAGCTCTTTCAAATGATTAAGTTGACGGTTCCTCCCTGTTCAGGGCTTACGTTTACCTCACTTAGGTGGTTTTTGAAGGTGTCGGAAGGAAGCGTTAAATTCCCTAAACAAGGGTGGCCCTTCTGGATGGCCGAGGTGGGCCAGGGGCTACTTGTTTCAAGGAAACTTAGCGTCAAGCGGCTTTTGTTAGTCCTGAACAGTACTCGAGGCCGAGTGTATCCACTACTCTTTCCGTCTCCTTGTACGTACCAGAAGCGGAGGAGGCCAACCTCCTTGAAGAGTGTCTTCCCCTTGCCGATAACTCCTTTTCCGTTTGTCTGGCGAGCTCTGACCTGGTTTCCATCTTACCTTCTGTTTCCTTTCATTTCTGCCCTCCGACTTGGTTCGTCGCCTTCAAGAGACTGGAAAATCGCAAATCGATTGTCGCGATCGGCGAGGTAAAACCAAATCCTTGCCGTGGATCTAAAGGTAGGATTCGTTTTGAGAAAGGTTTCAATCTCTGTTTATCGAATTAATTACTTCCGTCCAGAAGAACGCGTAATGAGCATCACCCGATGAAGTAAATAGTTTCCTTTTATTCTTCTATGATTTTTTCAGTCACATTCGAGACTGTAAAATCCGAAATAGATTGTCTTTATCAATGAGACGAGGTTAAGTCCTCGTCCCGGATAACGAAGATAGAATTCATTCCGGGGAAGGTTTCGATCTGTTTGTCGAATTAATTAATCCAGTTCAGCAGAACGTGTGACAGATATTATTCCCCCCATTCCTATCCCCGAATCTTCCTCGTCACCTCCGAACTTCAATATATACCAATGAAATTGAAACTCTCGAATTCATCGCCTTTATCAATCGAACTAGGATGAATACACGTCTCGTGATAGCGTTCGCTCCATCTACAGATATTTGACAAGTTTTATTATCTCGTTTATCCCAGAAACAAAATAATGTTATTAATAAATAGACTTCTCTTTTTCTTTCCCCCGCGGTTTCCCGTCATCCAGATCCCTTAGAAGTTCCTGCGTTTTCTCCAAATCCTGCATTCGAGGGAATTGTTCAATCGAGTGTCGCTAGCCAGGAGAGGTGCTTAAAGTCGCGGTCCGGCCGTTTATCGCGCAATCCCGAGCCGAATCTTTTCTCCTCCGCCTTGGGGCCGGTTGGTTTTTTCGCCAAGAAATTACCGAAACGTCGACGGCGACGTCGAGACGGATCGGCGGTGCCCGTCGGCCCGGAATTAACTCGACTCGTGAATTTAATTTCCCGGAAAACGAGCCGCGATTAAGGGGCTCTCATCGCGCACGCGTCGCGAGACACACCCTCGAAATTCCGATTGTCGACGACCCCGACAACGCATCGGAAATTAACTCCTGGATACATACCCGGAGATCCCCCGTCGATGTCCTGCGATCCACGTCAGAAAGGATCGATCCAATCTCCCGATGTCGAAATCGCCATTTTTTTTTTTCAAACCAGAGAAAATGTATACTTCGCAAACATATAAATCGTATTATTTGTTGAGGGGTGCTTGGAGAAAGATGAAACTTTTTTTGGAAATTCGGATGTTGGATAAATATTTACCCGTTTCCACAATAATGTTTTGGATGTTTTGTGTGGATTCCACCCCCGGGGGAAATTTTTTGAAACGGTGGAGAAAATTTGGTGTGTCAGTTGGTCTAGAGATTTAGAGGATGTATATCTGGGCATCGTCAGGAAATGATGGGATGTTGGACAGTTCCTTTTAAAAGTGATAGAATATGTTATAGAAGAATCACCGAAGAAATGATAAATTTAGAAATGCAGTCGATGATTCACCGGGCGCATCTATGAACACGAGTCAATATAATAAATAATTTAATTTAAAAGGGAACTTCATCGGAAAGTCCCCTTGACCACTAAGCATCCATTTGAAATTGATTTCCTTTGCAAAGCTTGAAACATTTACGAATTTTTTATTCCCATTGTTTATGAAACATGTTCAATTTGTACCTGGTCAAATTTATTAATATTAATTTTAATAATGTGCAATAAGATGTAAAACTGCATTCTTTTAATATCTCCTTTTGCGGACAATTTTAGTAGTGTCTACGTAATTGCTACATTTCGCCTTATACGTGATGATAAAATTTAGATGCTCGTAACTTGACATTTTCGTTAATTTTGCAAATTCGGTACTTAGCATTTCCATCGTCACGTCAGACAGTCCATTCATTTTGCTCCGAATCACTTTGATTAATGCGTGTCTCTAAATTAAAGTGAAAGCCTACGGAAAAAGGGCAGAACGGACGTGAAGAATAGCCCCCGCAATATTACGTATGTACATATGCAAATATGTCCGCACGTTTTGCATACTTTCATCTTGACACTTTTGTCCATTTCACATCCTTTATTCCGAGGAATAAAAGAATCGACTAGCTAGAAGAGAATTAAAGTGCAATCTCTCGTGCAAAAGCCAGCCGGCTGTAATTACACCGAACAATATCCCAGAAAGATAAATTAACAATATTCATAACAATCATCTGTCATCCTAATGTTCATCTACATCCAACATATATCTCTAAGTTCGATTATACACAAAAGTCCCCCAAAAAAAGAGTTGTCCAAACTAACCCATACATGATCGAAATTCTCCCACTAAAATTAATAATTCCCTAATCCCAACAGACATTTCGTGATACATCCCATCCTCCAGATCGTGACAACGGGTCTTATAACTCGAAACCCTTTTTCCACGTAATCTCTCATTATTTGAGGGTCGAGACCGCTCTTCTTCAGACGACAGCTCGAGGTTGGATACTTCGGGCCTCCACTGAGATAACATTATTAACACCTTTATTACGGGCTTATTAAAAGGATCAGCGGGGTGAGAGGGTGAAGGAGGACCCTCTTTGTAACGCGCTGCTGTCAGAGCGGACTGCCGTTTTCGCGTAACAAATTGCTATTTCGTTTCCCTTGATGGATGAGATTTACCTACATAGGACGCTGCAGCGCCGCCACCCATCGTCGACATGGTTACCCTGGACACAGCTCTCTGCTTCCCCTTTTTTCCCGCTTCCTTCGTCTTTTTTTCCCGGCGAAAAAAAAAGGACGTACAAACCACCCGCCCAGTACACAGTAATCACGTGATAATCCTTCATGGATCCTGACGCGTGATTCGATTTCACGCCTCTCTCGCGTCTCGTCACGGGCGCATACACGCGAAATCCTCGTATAAACTTCCCTTCTGCTACGTCCTGACAGCCAGGGATAACGTTTCTTCTCCTTTCTCAAGGCTCCTTCATGGCTCGGAAGAGATCCCCGGGTTCAAAACGTGATTTATCTTCGCTTCTTAAATATCCAATTCCTTAGTTCAACTTCGCATACGTAAGAAAATTATCATTACCCTTCGTTTCGACATTTTTCAGAATTTTTCTTTTCCCTTCATTCGTAACAAACATATTTTAATAATATTTATTTAATATTAAAAATCATCGCCCAGGGTGCAGCACTGATAGTGAGATTCAATATTGAATTTACGGTAATTAGGGGATTCGATTACTTTATTAAATTATGTCAGGACTGTCATCCGGCTTTCAAGTTTAGTTTTAATTAAATTATCTTACAATAGTTATCTAACGTTTTTTTTTTTATTTTAATAATCAGTGAACAGTGATACGGTACATGTTTTGGAGCTTCCATTGAGTGTTCAGTTTTGTTCAGAATTTAGCCGTGGTCATCGAGAGAACGGTCTCGCTAATGAACTCATATTTACATTAATTGTCGAAAAGGCTTTTCCTCTTCGTCGTTTTCTATCTTGAAAATTGCGTATCTCTAAAACTCAGTCGCGTCTGCTTGGTGTTCGAAGTCCGCACACAGAGTGATCCAATCCCTGGGTCTTATCGCGTCTCTTTGCAAGGGATGTTCTCGGATAAGCTTCCCTTATTTACGATCTCTCGCGACTCTCTTTGGCCCCGTTTACACGACTTACCCTTTCATTCCCTTACGCACGATGATCAACGGCGCGACGGCGCTTTCGCAAGTTTCTCCCTCGGAGGTGATCCCCGAGAGTCTCCTGCAAGGATCTGCAAAACAACCACTCCTGGGAGAAAACTTATCCGAAGTGCCTCTCGGAACGAGCTCTCGCGCTTCCCGACGATAACGTCGCCTTTTATCAATGAAAAAAGAAGCCTCCGCGTACCTGCACCCAATTATATTTTTCGTACAATGCGTCTGTAAGTTTTACCTCTTCTCGAGCTCTCCATAATATAAGTATATAAATTGCCATTACGAAGATACTTAATTTAATCTTCGTTTTTTCCTCCTGATCAGAAGTAAATAAGTGCCCATTGACGTTACAAATTACCATCCACCTTAAAATTGTCACACCGGTGACGTTCTGTCTATTATTTCTTGCATTTCTTATCAAGCACCTCTTCAGTCATAATTTGCATAAAGGATAATTTCACTTCGAAGCATAAGAAATAAGTTACGCGTTAAGCAAGTTTCCTAGGCAGTCGGACGGAAAATTATTTAACAATTATTATTCTCATTCTCTTTCGAAGAGACTATACCTGGTAGGAAATTTATCTCGCTATTTTTCTTCGGTCGTGTTGATTAATATTACGCAAGTGCGGACCTAACTTTACCCTTTCTCGCACCTTGCGCATCGGTTCACCCTCTGTATCGAGCACAGGTGAGAAGGGGTTAAATAATAAAGATCCCGGGCCGAAATATCCTCTGCCTGTCCATTCTTTCGGTTTTATAGCAGTCTGGCAGATGGAGAGAGAAAGAAGGTCGCTCGGCAGCGGCGAGAGAGAACGAGTTGTACTCGCACAGGTACACCGAGGGGTGTAAGCAGGTGACTGGCTGAACTACGGTAGTCGAGACCTGGTAGACAAGGGATGCGAGGGTGGGAGATGGGCTAGACTTCTGAGAAGGGCTTCTCGCGGTATTATGCTAATCTCGTTAAACCGAGAGCGGGTCAGACGGTACTAGACCTTACACTATCGTATTAAGATAATAATGCTGAAGGGCTTGAGAATCCGAAGCTACTCGAACTTGCATTGCTTTGCGCGTTATCGACGGCACTGCGAGGGGTTCTACGTTGCCGCACCTAACTATTGCTCAGAAATTCATTGATAACACCCATTGTCATAAGTACGCGTGGCAGCTAAAGAAAATAGAACGCTTGAGTTGGAATTAAATCGAAGGGCTCTTACCATCAATGATAAGCACACTTTCTGGGTATTTTGAGATCGATTTCTAATGGTACCGATAAAAAGGTATTATGACAAATTGTAGCAATAAATGCCTTTATATTTTTTATCCATGAGGGTGGTACATTGATACCTTGGAGCTAGTCTTATTATTTACGTGGAAATTTAGGGGCAATAAGCTTTATTTCATGGAAATGTGCATTTGCGTCCGATGATGCAAAATGTCAACGGTAGGAAAGGCGTAAAATGGGATTTGTGGTAAATACGTTAATACCAAATTGATTGCAGATCTGGGCAAGTGCACAGAGTAATATACATGGAGGGTATACAATGTGTAAACTTATTATCTCGTTGATCGTCGCACTGAATTAAACGTATTAGCCGAATATGAGCATCGACTACATCGCTCGGTGGGCTTCGTTACTCCTTTCTGTAATTTATCGAAACTATCCAGAGTGGCTTGAATTCTGATTGACCATTAATGATTCCAATTTCGGCCTAATTTACACATGGAGTCCCGCGCTCGGCCGAAATATGATTTGTGTTCCATTTAATACCTGTAACGTAGGTTAGCGCAACTCAAACACGCATTATACCCGAAGGCAAAATTTATACGAGAAGCGTAAATTCAAACTCGGCACGTTATGAATTCCAAATGCTGTAAATTTTCGTAAAGTTTCGCGATTCCGTGTATTGTCGGGCAACTCGCCACATTTTCATTCGCACGGTGCACGGAAGTTATTCCGTATGGGCGTTATAAACCAAATTCTGCACCGGACGTTTTGACGGAACGTTTTCTCACGTGTGCACGGGGACATCTAGTGGAATACGAAATTAGCAATTCAATTCTTTTTTCTTTTTTTTTTTACATTAAAATACCAAGGTTTTGTTTGACATGCGATTTCATTACCCACCGTGGTTTTTGTCCCCCTTAAAATACAGCGAAGGCGTTTTGTCTTTTATCAAAATGTGTAACTGCAAATTTTCCTCAGTTTAAGTATTTGATATTTTTCCTTAGTAATTTATTAAGGGGATGTGAAAGTGGCATCCGAGGAGCCAATCGTTCATGAAACTCTTCTGTTTTAAATCAACACACGAAAATGAAGATTCCAAGGTCCTTACACCATGAAATTGCATCCTTCTAATTTCTTCATAAATAACCTTTAGTTTGCAATAAAAAAATGATATTTCACGAGAGTCGAAACTTTCCTTATGACTTTCACATTCTGGAGGCAAAATGTCAAACCATTCGGAGCCCTCAGTCAGGAGAAAAGATCCAAAACCGATTAACCCCTCACGGGGACTACATTCGATATCACTTTAAGATATCCTCCAAATTCGTATCACTGAAATTCACCCCGAAACAAAAATCTCCCAAACCCCCCCATCCTCGATACTTCACAAGGTACACAAAAATTTTTCCTTTAATCTCCATTATTTCCAACGTGCGCCAAAAAGCGACCAGCCCCTCTTCACCAAAGAGCCCCGACCCGCGGAGGACGTATCAGGCCTACCCCATCCCGTCGCGTCCTCGACATCGGAACCGCCCAGGCCGGATCTCGAAAAGTGTATTTTTCTTTTTTTTTTCCGGGCCGCTTTGCCGCACTCCACCACCCCTTTCGTCGGGGACGAAATAAGCATAATCCGGATCCGAAGTGGCGCGCTCGAAGGGATGCGCCGGGGCACAATGCTCGTCTGCTCGGCGGAGCCCATTACGCGTACATTAATGCAGTTACGCGCGGCACATTTAGCGACGTTTTTCGAGAAACGTTGAATCGCGTCTGGGACGAACCGGCGGCCGCGGCGCTTCTCTATGGGCGCACGAAAGACCGGGAAGACGGAGACGCGCCCAGGGGATGGAACGCCCCGCGCGATTTCGCGATTCATCCGCGGAATTCCATAAAATATATTAAACGCGCGCCCGCTCGGCAGAAAATATTCCCGCACAGGCCGTTAAATATTCCGCGAAACCCGAGCCTCGGCGGGTGCACCTCCCGTGCATCTCGCGCGTTCCCTGAATTTCGCGCATTTCGCACATTTCCCGCATTTCGCATCTATTGGGCCCGGCTAGACAGACGTTGGACGGACACAGACCGCGGATGCAAGAGCGATTGCCGGGTTTGTTTGTTATTTATACACTTGCGGGCCATTTTGAGTTCGGATTAATCCGCGCCGCGACGTGTCGCCGATTCCTCAATGAACGACGGTAATGCACGGTGGACATCGGGGATTGTGCCGGTGTCGGGTGATTGGCCTTCTTTGTTTACGTATAATTACCCTAGAGTGATCGAAGCTGTTGTTTTTCTCTTTTTTTTTTTTATATATATATAGTGAAGTGCTTTTTTACAATCATTTGAATTCATCCTTGTGCTTTAGTATTAACACAGTTTGCGTGAATATTCTTCTTAGTGGTATTCAATTTCAAGTCATTGCCTGAGAAGACCCTCAGCGGCTGTGCTTATGACTTACCGAAGTTGACGTTAAAATTGCCCCTCATTTTAGTATCTTATCCGGATTTTTTTTGTTACCGCGAAGTGCTACTTTCATTCATTTTTGTGTTTCACTATCGAGTAAATGGACGTGAACTTAATATTTACAGTTCGTTCCGATTTTTCTTTTAACTTTTGGGAGTTCACTTTCGAGTGGTCGAGGATGATTTCGACATTGCCAATGAGCCTTTTTTTGCATTTCGATATCAATCCTTCCTCTCGACGCGAAATGGATCGGATTAGATGCAATATATTTAATCGTAGACCGTGTCCCGTCGTTCTCGGGGGAAAAAAAATACGCGAAAAAGAGGGAAAAACGGTCGATCTGCCGGCGCAATTTACGTCGCGAGGGTCGCCGGAGGAAAAACGTCCTCGAAGGCGGAGGGGTCGTCGGCTCCTCTTCAAGGAGTACGTATACATCCGACTTCCTCGCTCGACCGGAGTTTCTCATCGGAGATCTCGTCAGCGACATATTGTGACCGATAAGTGCATTAAAGTCACTAAGTCCTTAGTTACGCTCGGGCACGCAGCGAAACGCCTCCCGTAGGATTATGATAATTCGGCCCGCCTTAAACTCCGGAAAATTTCCCCGAGAAGTGCCGGCCGCACATAAATATGGAGGAGCCTGATTGAAGGTGGAACCTCTTCCAGGACTCCTCGGTCCTGTCGAGCTAAGTCGTCCTGCGAGGAGGTGCCGAGGTCCAGGACGGGCGCGGCTTCCAGGGGGAGGAAATCCAAGAAACGGGGGGCTGGCCCCCTAGGGGTGGACGGGACTTCGGGGAAGATGGAACCTGGGGAGGAGTGAATGTCGTTATCGTTTCTCTTATTCTCCCTGGGATGATTGATGACGCCGTTCCGGACTCCGGTGACATCTCTCTTCGCCCGGACATACGCGAATTTACTCTCGAGAAAATATTCGTTTGAAGATCGATCGTGCTTTGTGTGCGTTGCTACCCCTACCGTATTTTTCGAGGATTGCTGAATGGTACTTTTGGGCCTACATGAATTGGGATGATCCGTTGCTATGATTGATATCTATTTCTTATTATAGTTTCACTATCCTACATGTATTTGTATATATCATTACCATTACTCTTCTATTAGTATTATACACGTGTATTTGCGTTAAGTCGAGGGCATTCTCTGGAATGACTCCACTTGAGAAAATTTCAGTATCATCATCACTAACCCTTTTCATATTTTCTGGGCCTTATTTGATACATTTCCCCAAAACGAAAGTGACGTTCCGTTAATTTTAAAAAGGTCTAAGGGATATCAGCATATTTTTTAATCAAATTTCACCGAATTCCTGCCGAATGTCCGACAACTTTATGGTTGTGAAAATCGTGCTCGCGTAGTTTTTTCCATTTTTTTGCTATCCCTGTGAAAAATTCGACGACCACCGAATCCTACCCCTGCCAACGGAAGTGTCCCCCGTTGCTGGTCGAAGTGCACTTAAAAGTGCACCGCTTATCAGGCGAGAAGCTGGATAAGTCGCGCACGATTTGTAGGATCTCCCTGGAGCAATCGGGCGGAAATTAACGGCCAGGGTACCGGGGGGTAACTATAAGACGAATGCTCTTCGGATAATCTATTAATGGCGGAAGTCGTCCAGGTACGCTTAGAATGCAGCCGGCTTAGCGTGCTTGTGCAGGGATTGCAGTTGGCCTGGAGCCAGCCTGCTAAGTGGTCTGCGTTTTCCGCCGGTGCACCCGAGGCCTGCACTCTCTGCACCTCGTCACTCAACGTTGCATTAGCGCCGTCTTTCATTAGTGTTCAAGAAGACCGATCCATCGATCGTAAAATCATCGCTAAATCTTGACGGCCTCGGAAATCGATGCTCCTTAATAAAGCAGAATATGCATAAACATCGTTGCACGTATGAGCATACTTGACGAAAAGAGTCACTCTACCCTAACCTCTGTGCACTTGTTTAATAATCAAAATTACTGTATTTTACGAATATTCCCTTATAAGGAAGTGCCTCGAGTTGTAAATAAAAGTCACGGAAAGTTGGGGTCCATTGGGGTAGAATTTAATAGAAGTATTTTTTAAATGAAAAGTATAAATCACGTCCATGCACAACGATTGCAGTTTTTTTTATACATTTTTACCCGCAGAACAATAATTCACAGTCGTAAGATGAAATTTTACTTGTAGCAATAAACGCGAACACTTGAGATTGAATTAGCAAGACTTTTGCCTAGGAACAATTTTGTTATATTGGCAACAAAAAAGCTACTACTTTACTGGGGCAACGCGAATTCTGTTCATAGTTGCAATATTCTTTTTCAACGACGACAAATTATACATCACGCATTTATTTGAGTAGAGATTATTGTTTTGGCTGTTGCAGCAAACTCGTTTTCTAATTTAGGAATCATTTTTTTAAAAACTCTCCAATGATTACATCTACGATTAGATATAGTTGCAAACATTTTTGTTGTTGGTACGTGGAATTCCTGCAGTAAGAACAAAACATTGCCGGCAATGCCGTGGTTTGCTAAAAGTGCAAATGTCTCCTTTTTTTTCCGTACTTTGTATACCCTGGTCACATTGATAACAGAAAAATATTTGTATAGTGATGTAATTATCCGTTTGGTAGATTTTAACGAGACCATGCATTTGACAATTCCGCCGGCATTCTGGAAACTTTGGTAATTATGAATTTTATTCGTCTTGTTTGTTTGTCGAAAGTATCCCGGTAGTAGTACTTGCTTAGTTGGGAGGTACAAGTTCCATTAGCACTGCGGAGATATAACTTAACAAAGAACAGCGGTAGCAAATGGAGTTTTAGGTCGGTTCCCAAATGCGCGTGGATTAAGTTAATCAGCGAGCCAGCGATAATTGTTCTAATCGTTTGAAATTCTCAGGCGAAATTGCGCAGGTGTGCACAGGTGATATACAGTAGCCAATCGTGGATTACGTTTCTCCTTTTCTCGCCCTCTTGTTCCTTCGAAATATGGATAGAATAAACAAGGATACCGGACGTCATGGTTTGCAAATTGCTAAGTGCACGTGCAAATTGAGAAAAGGCCAAATTCATGAGAACCGAACGTTCTATTCTGTCAGGAAATGTTTATTTAGACTTATAATTAAAAGCTTACTTAAAATGGATAATTGCCTTTGGAAATAAAAATGTATTTTTATTTCTTTAAGGTTAAGGTTTAAAAAAGAGATAGATTTACGTTTAGAAACAATGTTTCACTTTTTATAGTTATGTAATTTATCATCCTCGGGTTACTTCTAGGAGGACAACATGCGGGAAAGATATGCTTTAAACGATGATAAACCACGCATCGTCAAGTCTAGTGGGCTCCTTTTTTAACCGGATAAATATGAAAGATTGCCTTTTTACCCCGCGAAGTCAGACGGGGCTTTTAAACTGTTTTACGAGGGTGATAGCATCATGCGTGTATGATTATGTATAGTAGGTCCCGCCTTTTACCCATTAACTTTCACGGTTGCACGTATGCGTCGCTGCATAAACGCGGTGCATAAAGCTCTGTCGTGATACGCATCTTTCCAAGAGTTATAGAAAAGAACGCCGTGAAACAACCGTAATGGGTCAACAAGCATCAGTCAAGTGTCACTTGTAGTCCCTTAACGTTGACTTTATTAAGCTCACGTAATAAACTATATAAAGTAGAATTAAAAAAGAACAATAGCCAGCTATAATATATATCGAATATTTAAATAATCATTTCCACTATACATTTCGTATTGACAAAAAATATAAACATATACATCTAAACATCAAAAGAAAATAAAAATACGTTACAGCCGACTAAAACAATGAGCAATCTAAACTCTTCACTTTTACATCTCGTTATCAAGGTAAAGAATTAATATATACCGTAACATCTTTTTCGGTTTATTTGAAAGAAAATCTTGAAAAACCTGCAATTATAAATCGTGCATTAAACTGTTCCTCCTTGACAGAATTCCACTCACCTTAAAGTTTATATAGATAATTTGAGAACAGGTCAGAAGTTTTATTTTTAAAGTTTGTATAAATATTGGAGCACGATGGCACCAAGAAGTACTTCCGGTCGCCGCGATATTTGGCCGGCAGATTACTCGGCCGTAACGCGTTTACCCTTGGTGCATGTAACTTTAATATTCCCCCACACCAGAATCTCGGGAGAGAGTAGATGCATTCCGTAGAATGTTGGTGTAGAGCCGAGTTTACGGGACGAAAGCGGTAGTTGGCGCGAGCGTCGCGACGCCGGGGCGTCGCGCTCAAAGTTGCGGACTTGATGCGCGCAGTTGGCCGCAACAATTAGGGGCCACGTAATTACGGGGCGGAACGCCCGTTAAGGGGTTAAGTTTGCGGGAAAGCTCGGAAAGGGTGGCTCGAAAGACAGGTGAACTTCTTCTTGAACTTGGATAGAAAATCGATCTCTCAAAGACGCCTGTTTCGCCTGTAAGAGTCTCGAACTGGCGAAAATGACAAAAAAAACTGTTGAAAACTATCAGGCTGGGTAAACTATTACCCTACTGCCGATTAGATCAGATCAGACCAGAGCAAAGCAGACTAGACCAGGTCTGATAAGTTCCAATAGAACGTATCTGACAAACGTCCCTCAATTTACGCACGTAAATAAATTCTGTCACTACAAAAGAAAAAATATATATTGGAAATAAAAGCTAGGACAAATAAGTTTTAGAAGTACATATTTATTTCAAATAGCTTAACAAGAAGAAAAATAATGACCTTTCGAAACCGCGTAAATTGTGTTACAATTTACCGCGTGAAATAGGGATTCGCGTAAATTGAGGGAAGGGTATGTTACTTCTTATGAGAAAAGAATGGCTAGAATCTTTATTACGGGTGTTGGATTTGGTGTAGTAGTTTGCCTAGGGCGGAATTTTGTGAGGACGATATCAACGAGATGCTGGCGCAGTCTCTGATAACGTTCATTATCACATAATCTGCTCGAGAGAAGGTCAGATATCGTAGGTGGCCAAGCTTCCAGTCGAACAGCGCCCCATAATTATTGCTGCACTATGGTGTCGCATGAACGCGATTATTCGAGGGGAAGTAAATTACGGTTACAATGGAGGCAGGAAATGCATTTCCGATAGAAGCGAACGCAGCAAGTAGGCTACCTTGCAGAACTGGAGAAAACGGCGAGTTAACCTCGTAGACAATCAGCGATAAAAATAGTTGAAAGATTAGTATTATATAGCATATATATTTTATATAGCATAACATTATTTTTATATAGCATCAGACGTGTTTTCGATATTACCGCAGTTGCCGTATCGATTGTGAGTTTACTTCGGCACGCAAATCGCGTTCGTGCCAAACGAGCGAACGTAAATTCCAATTCATAGTTACCAACAGTCCACGTGTGATCAAGTAGACCGGCGTCGTTATTAATATCTTAGTTTTGAATTCTGAACGAGAATTCCCCGGAGTTCCACCGCTCGGCTGACGCGGCGGAGTTTAGTGGCGCATAATGCATCCCATGAGGAGCTCATAGATTGCAGACCGTTAGGTACAATGACAGTCGCAGTGCAGGTATCGGCCGAACAATTGTCAATAATCCCAACGACACGACTGCACGTTGTCACGTCGCTCACCCCGTTCGCGGCCCTTTAGTCGATAACGAATTATCCGAGAAACGAGTGCAGTAGATACGCGTTTCGCATATTCTTTCCCAGCCTCGACAGTCATCAGGTTATGAATCTGCCAATTTTTAACCTATGAATTTATAGATCACGAGCAATTAGGTAGAAGTCCACGAACTCCTAGGTAATTCCAAAAGTGCCTATCGTTTTCTGACAACCTTTTCTTTTTTTGCTAATTTTCCCGACTGACTTGCCAATTACAATTATCGAATGACGTTACATTCCCAGCTGTTAATGCCCTGCTGGAAACGTTGCCTCAAAGTGCATCTACAAAAACCACATAATTTTAGGAATGGTCTAATATTGTCTCAGTATGACCGAATTACTGTTATTGACACTCTTAGCGACGTGCTATCTAGTAGATGTTCTTAGGAGGTACAGCGCCAACACCTACTCGTGCGTACCTTGATCGTAGCCCTGGTTCCAAAAGTCGATCTACTTCCTTCGGTCCTCATAAAAGGCTAGGCCACATAGGAAATAGTAGTTCTTACGTTTCCGAAGAAAGCCGAGTTTATCCCCCTGCACCACAAGCCGACCCCAGCTTTTGAACGATACAGTTCATAGCTTACGACCTCGAACCCCGATTTCATACACCGCAAACCTACGAGTGAACCAAAAGCTAGGTCGCCTTCACCTATCGAGGAAAAGTCATTGATAAATCAGTCATCGCGAACCCAAAAAACGAAAGCCTTAAGACCTACAATTCCCGCCTCGTTTACGGTTTCTGGCGACCGTGCCTCCAGAATTCCGTTTCCCAGCCAACGTAACCCGGTTTAGTACCGCATAATGCACCCCATGGATCGCATACTGCACTCCGGCGAGTGGAGGTCCCTGTGGAGGTCCCTGTGGAGGTCCCTGTGGAGGTCCCTGTGGAGGTTCCGGCCGAACGGTTGTCTACGATCGCGAGTTGATACCTCGGCAGGGGCTCGCTTTGAACGGGACACGGGCACCGGAGTGCACCAGGAGATATCC
Source organism: Orussus abietinus (assembly GCF_000612105.2). NCBI lineage: Eukaryota > Metazoa > Arthropoda > Insecta > Hymenoptera > Orussidae > Orussus > Orussus abietinus. Next base: position 29,340 of record NW_019396012.1, read on the forward strand.
CCTAACGTGGCCGAGGGAAGAGGAGGCTCCCGGTCCTCGAGGTAGGCACTCCCACCCCGTAACCAACGACCGCACAATGCGCCACCGTAGCCTCGTTGGATCAGACAGGGAAATCTGCTTAGTAAGCATCGCGTTCGATCGCGATATTACCCCGCGGCACCGCCTCGCGGAATCGTCCTTTTATCCCGCCCTCCACCCGGCTCTTCCGGATCTTCCTGGACGTCCCGACTGGCTTCCGGGTACCCGGCTTAAGGGGCGAAATTCCACTTCGCCCCGATCCCGAGGAACCGATCGACCGCGAGACCGCATTTATTGAGGATGTATCGAGAGCTTGGTCGATCCTCGACAGGATCGGGCCGCGTCCTACACTCCTGGACCAGGACGCGTGGACTGAATATTAAAACGGTTACCAGAACCTGGAGAGTCCTTGTACCTCGTTATGGCGCGAGGTGTCCATTTTTTCAATTTCTTTTTTGCAGGAACCGAGGCGAGTCTGTTGCTCGCTGCTCCTGTTTGCTGTCACTTTATTTTATATTTTTTATTCGCCAAATTTTATGATATCGTTATGCCACGAGGACGTTTATATTTCGGAGGGATTCTTGGGAAGCCTGCAAAGCAGGATTATAAAATGGTATCTCTACGTTGAGATGTGAGTTCTACTAACTAAAGAAACTTCTACTAACCGTAGAATTTGGAGAGGGTCTCATTCCCATGGTCTAATATTCGACAAAGGAACAGAATTGGTTAGAACGTTAGGAGGTAGACTAATAAATTAATTAATAAACACTCGAATAAGTGGTAACTACGCTGCCGTTATTTTATACCGTCAGGAGATACCGTTTTAATGTACTTATACGAGCGGTAGCGTATGAAGTCGGTCGCCAAGTTTTAGTAATTACATTTAATGGTGTTAAGGTTACCGTCTGAAGGAATTGTTAGAAGGAATTAACTTCTTAAGCGAGATGTGGCCATTTAACTTCCCAAGGGACGAATAACGCGACGGTAGGATGCGGTACCGTCATTTCAATTAACTTAGGACAATGACGCGTCGTTGAGGAAAATAACATAATTGCAGGCTGACAATGCAAGTCATTTGGGCGAATTGCGCCGAAATCCACGTGTCTCCTGTGCGTTTATGTGTACGTAGACGTGGGAATGCCACTGCAGGAATTGCAGTCTCCGCACGCGGAAGCATCGTACAACTTCAAAGAGTTTGAATCGATTCCTTTGATTAATTAACAAGCGGCGTCCTTCGGTCCTTCCAGAGGAACCACTGGAAGCTGCCGGTGAACAAAATGACGATGTTGCGAAAAATAGAGAAAGACCATAACCAACGGTGAACCTTTTCCTGGATTTACCGAAGCGTTTATTTCCGATAAATGGACTTGTATCCCAGACTGAATGCGGCAATTTGCTAGACTCAAAGGAAGAAAGAACTTTACTCGAATGAATAAAAATTATTTCCTTTTTTGGGTGTTTTTAAGAACGGCCGTCTCTTTAAATTATTTCAAGTGGCTGGTTTAAGTGAAGGGAAATTGATATTTATTAATATCAAACGGGGGCGAATTCGAATTGGTGACGTACAAAAAATGAATGAATTACATTCGCATTAAATCAATCTCATGGATTGATTCGCAGTAATTTTGAAATTTCAATAAAATATTAACCGTAAATATGATTCCTTCTTTGCGGGTCCAATTCCGAGTTATTATACATGGATTCCGAATTGATTTCTGTTTTATTCATGCCGTGTACTCTCTGTTCCGAATAGGGCATACAAATAAATATGAGCATTTCTCCGAGGAATACAAAACCGAGCTTATACGGTCTTATGGGTACTCGATGAATTCTCGGAGAATTGATGCCGACTTTAAAAGGCCTTAAAGTATCAGAAATGCCCGGCCTGCGGCTTATTAAATCTCCACACATAAATCTGCATTTCTCGAATAAATATCCATCGAATGCAAATAAATTCATCCCTGCCTCGGGATATTCCTTTAACTTGATTTCAAAGCCCTGGGAGTAACGTCATTGCCTCTGTCGACCAATTCGATTATCGGGAATTTTCAAAAGTAAAGAGGAAAGGGAAATAAAAGAGAGAAACCCGGCAGGTCTCCCTCCTCTTTAGTCTTGCGTTTCTAACGGAAAGGTAGCCAATCGGCGTGAAGATTTAATTAGAACAGGACGTTTCCCAGGACCAGTCCACGGGACGGGATGAGCCCCGAGTGCGAGGAAGAGGGGGCGACATGATCTGAGGATGTTTAGTCGCGGATCCTGCGGGAGGAACAGGGAGAGACGCAACCGGGGGCTTTGCCAATTAGGGCCGGGGTAAGAGAAATCAGTTTAGCTAACTGAATTACATCGCTTTCACGAGATTGAAAACGTCCCGACAAAACGTTGTACTAGTCGCCCGGACGAATCTAATTTGCGGAAGGTTGCCGCATTGGACGGTCGACAAAAAACACGCCGACTTTTTCGGGAGAAACACAGAGAGAGGGAGAGAGAGAGGGGAAAAGACAGGAAATCCGTATGCTCGTTTTTCTTTGTACTTTCGGATCGTTGCGCGCTTCTTGTCGCGAGACAAAAAGAGATACTTCCCAGATGAAGAGTGCCGCACTTTTTGCCACTTACGGCGATCAAGATCGAACGCGATGTAACAGATTTATTAAATGATTTTTGGTGAAATCTAAAAGGGCATGTACTAGCGATAATTTCACGCGTGATACCTTTTTTCGTACGGAAGTTCCACTATGGCGCGTAACACCTGTTCGTTAAGCGCTTGATTTGTCTAATTGTGGTAAAAAAAATTGACTCGATTTCCATTGATTGAAGGGTGAAATTTAATCTTTTTTTCCATGGGTATTTATGAATCAATGAACTTCATTCATTCTTCTGGACAATGTTTTCGTTTAGCCTTATTAGACTCTTTTTTTGTATACACAATTCCGAGTTCATTCTGCTTTCACCCACGGAGGATCGACATTCGTTCGCTTGTTGCTTAATTAAAACTCCATGTAATATTTCGGCAAACTCTTCGTGCATTCCGAAACGGCAAACAACGTCCCCGTCGAAATGAAGCGAAATTTCCTTCCCGGTCTCGCGAATGACGTTTCGCGTTAACTCGCGCCCCATTCGGACTTGCGTTCGGGAAAACTGCGTTACCGCGACAAAAGAGAAAAATATAAGTGAAAAGGAAAAAAAAAATGAGAAGAATAGTTTTTGCGCGACGTCCGGCGAGGCTGAAAATACAGGGTTTACGAAATTGAATTAGTCACATGTGCGTCAACGCGCTTTCTTTTTGCCTCGTGTCAAGTCAAACATTTATTTAACGTGTGCTCGACGGGCAGACGGCATTTTGGTTGTTCCGTCAGGATAAATTTTGAAACATTATGCGAGGTAATCTCTTCGGCCCGTTTTTTAATGTGCGAGAATTTAATCGGCTCAGAGGGTATTTTTCTAGACCGCGATTTCGCGTTCACTTTTCAATTTCTCCGCAATTTTATCGTGAACTCCTTCCCGATTCAGCCTTTACATTCGTTTGTCATGGACTTTGATGAAGTAATCTTTTACTTTCTGAACATTAAGTCATATGACTTTCAATTCCTCATTTTCATTAAATAAGGTAAAGATGTGAAAGCAAGAATATAGGACTTAGAATGTGCTGATAAAATGAACAGTCTTTTACGAGGGATTCTCGTATAACAGACTAAAAAACTAGCAGTTTTCGTGAATTTTTCATAAGAAAAGTAATGAAGATATTCGAATCAGGTTATTTAATTAATTACGTCCAAAATGTTGTACCTTCGATTTATGAAAAAAAAAAATATGTACTTTTTGTTAACGGTGCACGAGAATCCTCCCTTAAGGTAAATTCCTGGCTTTATCCTTTTATTCTTCCCAAGTATAAAGTGGAGCAGTCGTTTGGCCCTGAGCCATTTGATAAGAGAGAATTAATTCTAATTATAAAACACTTACCGTTCAGTCTCTCCTCGCGACATTCTTTATAACGCCAGAATCTCGGAAAATTCTCTCAGAAGCCGAGAGAATCTCGGGAATTCAAAAAAAGAACAGGAGCGACTGCCCATCGAAATTCCTTTGCCCCAGATTCTTAAACTCTCACATCCTTAAAATCCTAAATCAGAATCTAGAGCTAAACAACCCTTACTTAACTAGTTCTGATAATTCCCGGGATCTAAAGTAATTCCGCCGTAAAGGCTGACTCGTTGAAAAAAGAAAAAAAATAATAATTTCCCTGCAAATTGAAAATTGTCCTGTAAATTATTTTCTAGCGTTATCAAACATTAATTAAAATCCCCAGTTACAAATTTAATATTTTAATGTCGCGTATGTCGGTGTCCACCAGTGGCCATTGGGTGGTTTTTGGAATGACTTGTCAAGTAATAAAGAGGATTTGGGCGATTTTACGGACGGTTTAATTTGATATTCACCCTGTCCATGTTCCCGCCTTACGGAGCGCGTTTCGAGGGCGGTATAGCTTGAAATTATCAACACGTATGACCCCCTTAATTAAACGCATCTGACCCTCGTCCCTGCAGGACATTAACCCATCTGCGGCCCGGAAACTTAGGTTACCTATAGTTCTCCCCGAAGGACGGTCGTTTAACCCTCGGCGTATACTTGCCTGCATCCGATTCAATTATTTGCAATATACGCGGCAGGGTGCATGTGCAAATATAAGTGCAAGTGCAAGGTCGGAACTAATCAGAAGATCAGTCCCTGGGGGTGAAGACCCATTGGCCAGTGGCTGCCAGGACTCGTCAACCGGAAGTAAAGTTTCCTCCACCTCGCGCTTCCTTTTCCTCTTCTTTTTCCGAGGAATCTTTTGGTATTGATGGAAAGTGATCGACGGACGTAACCGGAGCGAATTCCCTCGTTTTCCCCAAATTCCGAATGCGTCACCGTGCTCGAGGAAAGTATAGGGAATTTCTTTTAATTTTTCTGATCTTCTATTTCCAAGAGATTGTTAAATTACAGAAAGAAAAGTTGAAATATATCGTTGAGCGATGAAGTTGTTTTCCCAGGAATATCTTAGACCATGGTGTCGTATGGTAGGAGATTTTCTGAAAGAAGGTTTTAGAACGTGGCCACGAGACGTCTACCTTAAGAACGGTGATAAGATATCTCCGTGTGACGTATTGTAACAATTCATATTTTTCATCCTGGGTTATATTGTATTTATCCCATTCGGTTCATATCCCTTCATCTCCGTCCGGCAATCTGGTTGTCCCATCTCCCTATTGGCGGGGAATTTTCCAGGTTTCGTAGTTCCGAACGATCCGCAATAATTGGCAGTATTATCGGCGGAGGATACGATTACGGCCAAGTGCGAAGCCCAGGGCATGTAGCCGTTAATCTACGCCCTGATTGGGTTTGACGCGTCATCGAGCGGAATGATGGAGAAGCCTAAAGGTTGAAGCACACTTATCCGGCCCGGTCCCGAATGGCCTTCATTAGTTAGGAAAAATGCTCAAGAAATTAATTACTCAATTATCTCGAACAATGTACACACATCCCCGACTCATACGTGCTACATTCTCATTTTACAGCCTCCGGATTGAATCAAATTCGCAGTAGGAAATTATCAGCACCCTGTTAAAAAAAAAAAGCCGTAATAAAATCGTGTGTCATATGTTAGAAGTCTTATTTCGATACAGCATACTCTACTTTATGATACACTAGTGAAAGCATTTAATAAACAAATTTTTACAATTTTGCATACTAGTTTATATTCTGCATAAATAGTTTATATTATATTGTAAATTCAGTGTGTAACTGTTGGACTAGATAAAACACGTGTTCGTCTGATTTTGCTTTCCTTCATTTTTTAAACTTCCTTATCAATAGAATAGTGTAATGTTTCTCATTAGAGGTTTCTATATTAACGAGTAAATTATGACTCTAGGAGAAAAAGTCGTTTTCCTATTTTCGAAATACGCAATATATCGCAAGCTTTCTCTGAGATTTTCGATTTAGATTGATAAGCGAGCTTCAACCTTGAATCCCCAAGCTCTGTCGAGTCGTAGCGTCCATCCTGGAAGCCATTATTCACTGTCCGGTCGTTTCCGCGGAAAAGGACGACATCCTTTAGGGAATTCAGGTGTGACGGTCAGGACCGGCGAAGCGGATGCATCCTACTTTCAGATTTTCCTAAGCCTTTCCGACACTCCGTGCTTCCGATTCCCTGATAGAATGCATGCACCCATGAAGGAGGGAACGCAAAGAAGTGAATAAATAAAGGAACACGATCACAGGCTTTTGATAAAGGGACGTAATAAATAAATAAAACTGTTGGAAAGATAGATCCGTAACACAACACGCCCCTCTCTAGAGCAAATTTACTAGAATCCAGGATTTTGTTTCAAAAGCCCTTTTTTTTCCCCGTTCGAAATATCGCGAGAGTTTCATGCGTTTTAGTACCGATAGACAACGGATTGACCCGGGATTTTTTGTCGTTTTTGAGACCGCTATTGTCCGAGAACGAATAAAAAACTGCGGATGGACTGTCCAATATAAAACTAAATTTTGGAGATATACCGAATGGTGTTGAGAATCCTGACGGAAGGTATTTACTTTTTTCTCGATCGAATTAATGTTTCTATCAATACCCCGTATAAATGGAAATTGTTCCTGCCTCTAGGAAAATTGGTTGAGTATTAAATTCCGCACACAGCTATTGTGCTTCTACGAGGTAAATGTTTTTTAACACTGCCAATCCCTCCGAAATGGCTTCCCCGAAGCTTTATACACACTCTGTATATTTGTTGACATTTTTAAAACGTTGATTGTAATTGTTACCTCGTCAACACGGGTGCGGTGCGAACCAATCGGTCTCGTTACGCACAAAAGGAATTTGTCATAGAGCAATTAATTGCATCCCCCGCGTCCCCAAATGAAAACGCGGTCATTGAATTCCATTTACGATTATTCTACTTTTTTCCCAATTTATTTGAATAATCATTTTAATATGCGGTACGTGTTATTATACCGGCTATCCGTACTTTGTACAAACGGGATCTCGTTTCCACCGGAATGGATGGCACTCGAGAGATATTTCCATATGCGCGAAACGTCGACCCCGTTACCGCGTGCTCCGGAATAATTCATGTTATTTGTTTTTCAAAAGTCTCGAGGTATGTGGGTAATGAGTCTTGTCGGGCCGGTGCTTAATAGTATGCAGATTATCCCTTATCACCGCCATGTTTGCTCTCTGAGGTGGAAGATCGCAAACGTTTCACAAGGAGCCCGCTTGACCGAGCGCGGCTTCAATTTGTACATTTTTATTCATCTGGCCTTTGTTCATCTCCGACTGGGGTGAGATGTAAAAGTAGAGAGGGAGATGTCCAGGGCGAGTGCGGGGGCGGCGGGGGTGTGTTCGTATCGATTTCAGATACCCCTGTTACTTGCCGCCCTCTGCCTCTCAAGAGCAAATTGAGAAGTTCCGCGATATTAATTGTCCGCTCAGCAATATTGGACTAACAAGATTCTCTCCCGTACACGATGCCCAGGATTTATAGTCTGAGTCTTAGGTTAAGTTGAACTTCATCAACGCCTGCACTATTTCCGTCACTAATGAAAGACGCACTCTTAGGCTGAACGGGATTATTAATGAGAATTTTAATTAATTGAAAATATTTTACAAGTACATTTGCAGGAGATAAAGATTTTTTCATAATTGTGACGTTTTGCCGTATCAATTGTTCACTCGATGATGTGCTAACAAAATTTTTGCCCATGCACTGTGCTCGGGATTAGCTTGAGATTTTAAAGTTAACTCTGTACAATATTTATCATTGATGAAATCATTGTATAACCGAGCCGAATTATCCGTGACACTTTTCATTTATACATTGATAATGCCCAACAACTTTGTGATCGTTAATAAAATATCAATAGTAAAAGGGTTCCATTTTGGCGCGACGATCTTTATCTAAATGACACGGTTATTAAATATATTTGTCATGTGAATATTAAAATACAGGGTCACTGAATGAGTTTCATTCGTGATAAAATTTATATTAATTTTTTTTTCATTACGTTTAGTCTTTACGTGTTATTAAAAAGTACTTGTACAATCATGAAAATAAAGGAATCTGTTTATCGGTGATCCCGGATTAGTCCCAGGGTGGAGGAGAACGCGCTCTCTTATTCTTCTCGAAAGCGGCGAAAATGGTCACCGGGGTGGACTCGAGTAGAATGAAATGAGGCTTAATGGAAAAGTTGCCGTATTTATTCCGCTTTTCCGATAGCGTGAACGACGTTGATTTATCCCTGAGTCTATCGACGCCTTCTTCACGTTGGGTCGGCTTTAAAAGTTAAAACCAATCGCAATCAGGAAGTTATTCCGATTATTCCCGCCCTCGGACGGAAGGGCTTTCCTCGGTAAAACTTGATTCTCGACCCTTGTGGGTCCACAAAAGAGGAGAAATAAAAAGTGACGTTACCTCCAACCGGGCGTCTTTCTTCGCAATACCTCCCCAAGGGGGGAGGATTTTTCAAACTTTAATACAAGAGTCTGAGGACTCCATTCCGGAAGGCTTCGCTTTTTTTTATGGAGGAGCTTTCTTGTAATTCCTCGCTTCCGTGTTTTACGACTTTTCCATCGTTCGAAATTCAATCAATTGATGAACGAAATTCGGCGATAACACGAGTATTTCCACATTTCATTTATATATTTTGTTAACATATGTTATACATCTAGTACTCGAGTGTATTCATTTTTCTACGCAATTTTAGAGAAATATAACATGACGTTATAGAATCCTAGGTTTATTTAGAAATGTATGTTATGTGTATACTAATGTACTTTTGAGACTTTCGCAACATTTCAAAATTCAAACAATTCAATTATTGATGACCGTTTCCCTACAAAATTGCTACGCAAATATTTAATCAGTCCACATGTAAATTTAAGAAGTGTTAGAGTTCATCCTTAAAATTAAATCCGATATTGCGAAAAACGTTCACCGCAGACCCTGGTCTGGACTTTGTCATCCGTTTCTTTAAATTAACTTAGATGCTGAATATGATATTACAGGAACAATGTAATTTTTCTGCAATTTAGTCTTCGGGTGCATAGATGCCAAAAGTTCGTGCATTATCGAGATAAGTCAATTCCCGGGCTATCAGTCGTCTATACGCTTGTACAAGAAGCTAACACAAAGTGTTTCTCTAACAAGAACGATGCTGAAAGTCCAACGACAAAGACTTGCGATTTTCCCCGAAAATCGGCGACAATTAGGACAATCCGCCTGGGCGCCTTGCAGCTCGGCCTGCCCGTTAATCCGCAATGTCTGAAACAAAATGACAAGGAGCAATCCGGGGAGGCAAAGTTCCAAGGGGTCGTTCGGCAGTATCGAGGCAAGTTTTAACGAGGCTGGAGCGAGAGAGAGTCCGCCCTGAACCGCATTACTGGAAATAACAATACGAGGCTCTCCGGGACGCATTGTTGTCCTCTCGCTGGGTAACAATCGCCGATCGGAGTTACCTTCCAAGCAAGTGCCGACAATGGGCATTGATTTAGCCAGTTGGCGGATTCGTTCCCAATAGAAGTCGCAGGAGCCGGGATCGGCTCCTTCCCGAGACCGGGAACGTCTCTCGTCCCGGACGCGGCGCAACAATGCGCCTCTAATCCATCATGCCCTCGGCCAATGAGTGTGTACTTTCTTAAAGCGCGCAATAATGTCAAGCCTGATTGCCGGGACGTTTCAATGGGCGGATCGAAGGAGCCCCGAGAAACGCCGAAGGCGCCTTTCGTCTCCCTCGACAATGGGCTCCCAAAGATGCAGCCGCGCCTTCTAGGTGCGACGGGTCTCCTCGGCCATTGTTGCGCCTCGAATTGCAACCGATATGCCGGCTTAATCGATTTCGCGATCGAAGGTCGATCGCCGGTCTCGGCCCTGAAAGCGCCACATGACCCTTTCCTTCTTCTCGTTCTTCCAAGACCCCCTGGAGCCGATCGCAATCCTGCCGGGGTTTTTGTCCGGCCTTGGGACGCTCATTGACCGAAATCACCGATGCATCGACCATTGTTGAGGTAGGCGTTGCGTCGGCGCTTGTGCTCCTTAGTTCTCTTCTGCTCCTTGAACAGCCGCGGTTTAGGTACGGGATAAAAGAATTATTGACTAATCGCTGGGACGGTGGGTGGTGGCCGAGTGGAATTGAATTCGATCCGAGAGTTCCGTTTTTGAACGCGTTGCGATGTAGCATTACAGGTAGCTTGTTAGAATGGGGAGGACATCCATTGACACGAGGCAGTTGTAACGCAGAAATCTAAGGTTCCAGCTAAATCCGTCTATAAAAGAGAGTAACTAGCAGCGATAGGATGACGCGGTTCGTTTTACTCTTCCCCATTTGTTCACCCGTGACTGGCTGAAGAACTCGGAGAGTTTTTGTCAACTCCGACGTTCATGAAACCCCATTGAGCCTCGTTAAGTGTTCAGTCAGACCCTAACAATGGAACGCCGGGAACATATGCTACTTTTTCAGTCCTCGTATTTCTAGGTGGTAGTGGCATTTTTAAATGAAGCATTTAATTTCCAAAGTTCAGCTAGTATATATCCAAAGTTATATCAAAATTTAAGTTCATTTAGCCCAATATAAAGTTTAGACGATAACAATACATGTATTGTTATTCCTTTAAAAGCCAATACCCGATAACTTTAGCAACCTTAACACCCGCCATTTTCGCGGATTCCTCGACCTTGAAAAAACTCCCCATCCCTAGGGAATTTCGAAAGCGATCATTTTTCGATTTCCTTGCACATTCGTTCGTCCAATACCCGAGCTGTCACCGCGCCCCAGGGGGGCGTTTCGCCCCCTCGTGACCCCTCGACGTCGGCCTCCGAATTTTTTTCCCTATTTCGCGAGGATCTTTCCTCCTGGTGAGTTTCGGCCCGGTGAACGACGGACGAGGAGCAGGCCTTTTGTCGAAAAAGGGCGACCGGTGAGGCCTTCATCGTCGGATGCTGACTGGTCCTGGTTTTTATCACCTCTCCCGCGGGAGGACCGAGACAGAGCTCGGCCCGTAGAAAAGCAGGTTCTCCGTAGTTCTGTAGGTTTGACGGGTCCCTGAGGGAACATCGGTAACCTGACAGCCCATCCGCTCCTCCACATTTTCTCTGGTACTGCCACTAGTACCACCGGTACTACCGGCGGTACCTTCGGCCCCTGCAGTACCGCAGTTATCCCGGGGAGTATAGTTTCTACGTGCAACATCCCTCTCCAGGAGACCGACCTGCCGGATAGCCCAAGAAATTCTCCGCGCACCTGTGAATATTTATTTCGAGCACATTTGCGAGTGGCATAAAGTCAGGTGGCTGTTTTACGACCACTCGAATTTTCTGGCCCGAGGCCCTTCGCCGCATTAAGGTGAAGTGAGACGCGTCGAGGAACTTGATCGACGTCGGTCAAAAAGGTTTTTCTAAATACCCACGTTCCTGACGTTCGATGTTTCTTCGAAAATCCAAATTTTGAAAGTTTCGGAATAATTTCTAACTGTTCATAAGTCGTGTGTCGAAGTTTCAGTTCGGTTCAATACTCTTTAAGAAAAGTGTCTTATTTCGGATCGAGAATGTGCATGGAATGGGAGAAATAGTTGGAAATTTATTTCATTGATTTCCATTTATTTTAATTTACTTCCTGCGCGGAACCGTAGAGAGTAATTGTGCACGAAAAGAAAGCATGGATGTTGTATCTCTAACTTCGTGTATTTGTATTTTGTAAGTAAAGACGAGTTTTGCGTAATTTTTTTTTTTTTATTGTACAGTTAGATGTGATTTGCAAATGTGTTATTAATTGGTCGAAACGATGTTTCATTGCAAGAGTGAATTATTTGTTTCGTCTAGATGCAGAAGTCAGGTGTCAGTTGTTGTTAATGTTTCAGAGAAGTACTTATTCATGAAACATAGTCCGTTCTAATCATAACATGGACATTATACTATTTCGATTAGCGATACAATTTTACCGCTTGATTAGCAAACTGCACGCAGGCTCATTAATATGAAAGGCCTTTGCGCCTCGGGAGGAGTGTTTCGCGTCCCCCTGGCTGAAATTAATATGCAGTCTGTCCTCGTTGCGAAGAATGTCGAGACGCGAGAAGAAATAAAACGAGCCCAACGAAATTACATGAAAATTATGAAAAATGCCCTACGGTACGAATAAGACTCCACACACAAATCGTCATATTAAAAGTATACATTCCCACGAGTATTTACCCATTAAACTACTATGCTCTGATAAAATAATGCAATTTTCTAACATTTTCGTTTGACGTTTTATCGAGGCATGGTATACTAATTATATCACATATGTTTAAATAAAATGTGCCACCACCGTCTCATTGCCACCGATACTTAATATATCCCGTTTAAAGTTTAAAAATAAGCTTACCTAAACGATCATAACTCTGAAAACTCATCTAAAAAAAATGATAAACGATATGTACCAAATGACTTTCGAACATGAAATGTACAGTTTTTCCCCCCAATTTCACAGAATTACAGCACGATGTTATACAATTATAAGTTTATTTAGTATGACATAACAAACGTATACTAATTCACAGTTAATACGTCAAATTTGTAATTATCCTCCAACCTTACGTATTAAAAGTACATGAGTTACATTTTTTTTAACGATGTATGAGATCGGTCCGACGTGGAGTTGACGGAAAAAAGTGTATGTATATCAGACACATCGCAAGATTGTAAGACTATAGGTCCAGTGCCAGGCAAATATCTGTATAAATAATTGCACAGAAAAAATCTGTGGATTATTTTTTGACAATTTGTAAGAGCGACGTAGTAGAAAAAAGTTAGTCGAAGCCTATTAATACGAAGGTCGGGGTGGAAGTGTCTCGCGTTTGCGCGGCCAAAATTAAGATGCGTTCCATCCATGGGCCCCGTCGGGGTTGGTTCGGGAGACAAAAAGTGGCTTGTTAATCCCCGTAGGTACTTAGGTCAACATGCTAACAGCCGTCTCGAGTGGCCCTGCAATGGACCGAGGGTCGACGTCGACGTCGACGTCGACATCGCGATACGGTCTCCCCATGGTCCCCGTATGGTCTGGCCATGGTCGCCCCGTGGGCCACGTCGTACCATCCCTCGGTGACATGTCGGCGTACAGGTGCGCGTATGCACGCGTGCACGCACCCCTACACGCCCGGGACCAGACACGCCGCCGTCCGCATGTTAACCAAGCGCATGGAAGTCACAATGCGTCGCCGGGGGTGGAGGGGACGTATCAGGGGTCGCCAGACTGCCATCTCGGTTATTTTCGGATCGTTAAAGGCCTCCGACGTCTCAAAAGTTCCTCTTCGGCAAGGAAATGTGAACGAGGGCGAAAAGGCCGCTGCCCGACCCTTCCGCGGAGCGCAGGGAAATTCGCCTCGGGAATGGGCATGATTTTCTATAGGTATGCAAAACTGCTTGACAATAACCGAAACGTGGGGGATGTTATCTCCGAAAATTGGACATTCTCAGAAAAAAATGGCTCCTTCGAGAAGTTCGATTCGTACCTCTTCAGTCTTGGATATCAAATGTTATGCAAAAGAGGTTCAATTGGTCCTATTTATTTCCTTAATTATTATAATTAATTACAGGAAATTTCCTGCTACAGGTGAGAAGGTTTTTCAGAGAACTTAGTAGCGAGTTCCCACTTTCTTGATGTTCCATTGAATTACTTATCGATTTTAGGGTGATTAAAGGATTAAATCATTTGTTTTAAAGAAGATATGGGAGCGAGGGGGAACTTTGTTGGTCCCACTCGATGCTTCATTCTTTCATAATGTACTTTGGAAACTTGCGATCGAGTCGTTGCAACGACGCCTTCTGAAATTGCTAAGTAGCCGGGATAGACCTAGAGGCTCGTCGACGGAGTAACTAAAGAGAGATACGAATTTTACTTTAATATTACTCCCGGCGAGTTTCCGGCAACGACCTTAAGTCTTAATGGACCAATTCATTAGAACATTCCCCGGGCCGTTGGCGTATAATGAAAGCGCAATTAGAGATATGCAAAGCAACGCTGATATCGGGAAGAAGAAGGCAGAACGGAGATGTCCGCTCAATTGCGAGCCCGTTGGAGAGGTTCCAATATTAACTACCGGACGTTCGAGAGAAAGGGTTGAAAGGACGGCATTCTGAAAATAATGGAAACGAAACGGTTAAACTACTACGGGCACTCGCTTAGACGAGATAAACCCCCTCGGTCCTCCTTTTTCGTCCTCCGTACAGAAGGAACGAGTTCATTAAAATCTGTAGCTCCCTTCGAGCCCTTCCGCGATGATTTTCCTATTTTGAAGAAAGACGCCAATAGTTCTGCCGATGCTTTTCAAAGAGAGATTAATTAAATTAAGAGATTAGAATTAAATTAATTATATTATTTATTTATGTTCATCACCTTGTTCTCTCTGGGCGAAATTTACATCGAGGATGCCATTATATGTGAATTTATAAAACGAGGTAGTTGTATCGGGTTTTTTTGTTTCGGGGAGAATTCTAGGAGTGCATCCAAAGATGAAGACACAGGAAGCAGAGATTTAACGATATTCTAGCAATAAATGGAGCAGGACGGTGGAGGCGCCTTTTACGGAAAAGAACGCGGCCTGGCGATGCTTCTCGCGAATCCATTTACACGGTGCTTTGGCGAAAGCTCCTTTTGCGGCAAGAGTAAGCATACGAAAAAAGATTGAGGTAGAAAAGAAACGAGACGGCCGATATCGAATACTCGTTGCCTCGTTTGATTCGCGCGGTTCGAGTGAATGAGGCGGATGGATGGGGATAAAAGAAGACAGAAATAGGAGAGGAGCTGAAGGGAGGGCAGAAAGGGTAAAAGATGAGGGGCGGTATGAAAGGAATATAGAACGTGCAGGTTAAGAATACCGGCAAAAGTCCTTTGCGAAAAATATTAACGTACCTTTACAAATCTATAATCTATCATTATCATTGACAATGAAAAATTAATTCCTGTATAAAAACGCCTCTAAGGGTAGAAATTTATCAACCCTTAAGAAGTGTTTCTCTGATCATAATTATTTATAGCGAAGCGATTACAATGCATCGCAACGATCAGAAATATATTCCCAGAAGAAATCCCCCACGATGATAGAAGTTTATCAATGACTCTTCAGAGTATGAATACCTGGAGGGTGCACGACCATCGTTTACCGTGTATTACTTCCGACATACGACAATAACCAGAAATAAATACGAATAAAAAAAGTCGCCGGGAGAGACGGAAGATTATCAATGGCTCTCCGGAGGAAGTGAATGGCGGGGGTTTGGCGGAGGCGCCTTTCGCGGCGGGAAACGTAAGATCGCCGACGCCTTTCGCGAGTCCATCAACACGCGGACAGGTGGCCCAGCAAAGAGGTGCGTCAAGCTAGCACGGCAACATCCCAATTCACGATTTCTGAATACAGAGGAATTATGTGCTAATTATGTGCTAATTTTGTGCTGAATTAATTAATTTTGTACCCCCACCATTTTTCCGAAATTTGAAATTTCAGTGTGGCCGTGCTAGCTTGACGTCAAGCCAGCACGTTCCCATCTCAAACAAGACAAAAAGTTAAAAACAAGTACACCAAATTCAAGGGCAAATTATGTGCTAATTTTGTGCTGTAATCGTTTTTT
>NW_019396013.1:0-174748 GCF_000612105.2 Orussus abietinus
GCTTGACGTCAAGCTAGCACGGCCACACTGAAATTTCAAATTTCGGAAAAATGGTGGGGGTACAAAATTAATTAATTCAGCACAAAATTAGCACATAATCAGCACATAATTCCTCTGCATTCAGAAATCGTGTACTGGGATGTTGCCGTGCTAGCTTGACGCACCTTTCCATTGGCCCTCGGCAGTTCCTTTATCACGAAACAATGAGTGCATTAAGAGGAGAAAAGCGGTTGCCGATGAGTTGGGAACATGTTGCGATTTTTGCTGAAAATGCGATCTGATTGGTCTGATCAGTAAACATGTTGAGTGAACGTACCTATTCAGCAGATGAGCGCTAACCGATCACTCAACAGTTGTCTCCTCTGAATGCACCCATTGATTAATGGTGACATCATCGCGACGAAGAAAATTAAAACGAGAACTTCTCTTAACCTCCCAAAATCTTGGAAGATGATGTCGAATATTCTTTCCTAGAAAAATTCCAATTAATTCGGTCCTGATTCGATTTGGAGTGCATTGCAGCAATCGGCAGTCCTGCCGTAACAACCGTTCCACGACTTCATTGCCTTATCGCGATTCGGTGTCGGGTTCTCCAGGGCCTCGTAAAAGGCGCGAGGCACGCCCTGCCGTTTAATCGATCGCTGAATCAATCGATCGATCAATTCCGGATTTTTGCCGGACGGCTAGGAATAAAAACGGGCCGGTGCCCGTTAAAGTGAAAGGGAAGGGAAGAAGGCACGTCGCGTCCGCTCGCGGCTTACGCGCGCTTAGCGGGTAAGTGCAGGGTGCGCGCGCAGCTTGTACGAGCCTCGCGCATTTTTCTGCCTATTAGTCATTTTCTCAACTGCCGTTATTTCGCGCGATTTTATGCCTCCTTATGAAATTGCCGGCATGGCGAGCGCGACCTCTCTCGCTACCTCGCGTCCTGCCGATGATTCGACGTCGAGTCCTTTGCAGGACGACGGACGTCGCGGCGTTACGGTCGATCGATAAGTCAATCTGTCGACGCCTTCGGCCATTTTTGCGAGCGACGTTATAAGGTGAAAAGTCATCGCCCGTTAAAAGGAAGGGAAAAAGAAGGGACGAGGCCTGAGCAACCCGTTCGCCGATGGCCATTCGTAGTATAGTTTAGGTACAGGTTGGATTACCTATGAATCTTAGGACGCGTCCCCATCGATGATCGTTATTTTCCGCCATTTTATGCCCCCAGTGATAGCGGAATTCTTGCGCCATCTTGGAGCCGTCTTGGGGCTGCGCGACTCGTTGCAAGAAATAGGCGATGAATATTTTCCGTAAGAAACGGGAAGATTGGCAGACCGAAAGTGATAAAATGCGGGGGGAGGTGAGCTTATTAACCGGCTTGTTTGCGTGATCCTAA
The DNA here is from genome assembly GCF_000612105.2 of Orussus abietinus. Classification (NCBI taxonomy): domain Eukaryota; kingdom Metazoa; phylum Arthropoda; class Insecta; order Hymenoptera; family Orussidae; genus Orussus; species Orussus abietinus. Next base: position 1,379 of record NW_019396013.1, read on the forward strand.
CCTTTACCGCGATTTTAGTTTAGTTTCTTTGGAATATCCAAGGTGGATGCGGCGTGGTGCGCAATTTTCAATATATCCTGGAGACACGATATCGATCATTCTGGACAGAATGGCTTCTGAGAGTTGTTAACGGATGTTCTTGGTGATAAGTTGTCCCCGTAGAACCGGAAGAAAAATGAAGGAGATGTGTCGCTTACCTTAGGGCACGTCGAGGCAGGAATTACATCGATTACTCGTTTGACACAACTCTATATCGAGAATCCGGTCGCGATTGTCCTCCCGATTTCCTCATTTCCGCTTGGACAATAATATTTGAAGAAAAGATCTACTCGGTAAGAATATTGAAAGGGTCAAAAGTCATTTTATTTCATTAAAAAAAAGAGGGACGTAGATAAAAGGTCTGTTGTCTAAAGAAAGAAAATGTTTAATACTAAAAAGACTACGAAATTTCGTGATTTTCACTTTACAACAGACTTAACGTACCAAAGAAATATTTCGTTAATTCAAAGAATAATTATTTGAGTGAAAGAAATTCTTACGATATCGAAGAGATGTTGCGTCCAATTTATTTCAGTCAAATAATTATTCTATGAATTAACAAAATATTTCTTAAGTGCTATTCGAAGAAATATTTCTCTGGTTAAATGAAATTTCTTTTTCAGTGTATGAATCAAGCACTTTTTTTTTTTTAATTTTATTGCTCGATGAGTTAAAGCTGTTGTAAATATATACCCAACATTAGCTATAATCGACGAGTATACTCATCCCGAAGACATGGAATTTCAAAGCTTAGCACAGGTAACTGGTTAATTAAAATCTCGAAAGTGTCAAAAGACACAGCACATTCCATTTGTCCCGTGTCAAGCAATCCGGAATACCCCTGCAGAACACAGGTCCATAAGTCAATCAGCAATCGATTTCCCTATTTGTTTAAAAGGAAAATGAAAACCTCGAGGAGCAACGTCGCAGATGAAAAATCGTCGCCCGTTAAACCGGAAGGAAAAAGAAGAAGACGCGTCGCCCTCCGCGGCGAGAGGACGGCAACCCGTTCGCGGATGGTCGTTGGCGTAGCTCTCAGGTGTACGGTCGCAGGTGTAGGTTAGGTCACCTACGAGTATCTCGCAGGGAGGTGCAAGTACCTAAGTACTTAGGCGACTCTCTCGGTGTAGGTGCTCGCCCGTCGCAGTGGGGACAGCCAAGGTTAACGGAGTGCATGTTGCGAGCCCTCCCTCGCTTGCATACACTTACTCGCCGGTCATTCAGAGAACCGGCGGGTATGATAAAAAAGGACCTTATCCTGAATGGACGCCTGGAAATGGGCGCTGGAAAATGAGCACAGGGTCCAGCCCGATGCCGACCCTGATGCTGGATTAAGGACCTCGAGGATCCTGCCCCCGGCTATCGGGCTGAAAGTTTCGTCCATTGCACGAGAGCTCGCATGTCCCTCTACGAGAGCAGGTAAAGGAGTTTCAAAGGACATGACGATACCGTGTAATATTGCCGGTAATGATGGCGTGAGCTTCGGGACAATGAGGATATCTCGAGACTTGGAAAGGGGGGTAAATGAAAACTACCTCTATTCTGCGGTTGAGTTCATATTTCATCTTAGGCTTCCTTACGTGTGCCTTAAGGTGATATGAAAGAGTCAGCCTATATATATATGAGAAGTCAAATCGTTGGGGAAGTATTCTCCGAATTGGGTGTACCGATTCGTTTTAAATCTTACCACGTGAATATGGAGGCCCTAAAGTAGGTCCTGAAACTCATGAAATTTCCTTTTTCATCAAAGATTTATTTACTTATCATGGTCTATAACCAATATGGCGTGGTCCGTGCACATTTTCGATGTGCACCAAATAATTTCAAACTTTAACCCGTGATTAAGAGGGTCCTAATAAAACTCACTCACTTTCATTTTTCGAAAAAAAAAAATGTCCTTTTCGGTTCTTATCCGGAATAAATACTATGTTTAAAAAAACGAAGAGCCTCCTAAAGACCTCCATAATCACGTGGCAACGTTTCAAATTACTCGGTGCATTCAGTTAGGCGAAAAGTTTATAAATATTTTAACATTTTGGTATACAGATGTGACACTTTCATAACACATTGGGGTAAGCGAGTTGCATAGAAATCTCGAGAATAAGAGCATTAAAGGCACTCGATCTGCATCGTATTTTTTTTTTCTCCAGGAGATCGGAGTCCGGGACCAGCCCGAGAGGAGCTGATTTGCGTTCTTCTAGTCCGTAAAAAAGCGAACCCGTTCGACCGCGCTCGTGGTCTCGGAGTGACGAATCGCGCGGAGGATCCCCGGGGAGTAAGATCGACGACAGCTACGAAAACCGTTGGGATCCGGTAGACGAAGTGCCGTCCGTCTCGGTTTTTGCCTCGGCGCTTTAGTTTTCCCCTTTTTTCTGGATTAAATCGACGGACCGGTGATCTCTAGCCCGGTCCCAAAGTACACCGGTACGCCTGTTTATCCTTACCGGTGGTTAAACACGGACGGCTCGACGTCCGAACCTGATGGGATCACGTCCTGTAACGGGTTCCAGGACCGTGGATCCAAAGGGGTACGAGGCGAGCAGGAGGAAGACAAACGAGACGAGACCGTTCTCCAAACGTCTAGACGATCGAGTGCCTCGCAATCGAGAGTCGCCTACTTTATCGACGTCGAATCGACCTCGAATAGATTCCGGACTTATCGCCAATCATCGCCAAGTCCAGGCGAATACGCCGAAGTAGCCATCTCGAAAGGGTTAATTCATCCGCTCGTTCATTCACTTTCGTTTCCTGAAGACCCCCTTCCTATCATGCTACTTTAGACAATAAGTATCGGGTGTATCGTTAGAAGGAAAGAAATTAGAAAATTTAATCGTTAACCTCAGGATTGATAGGAATAATGATTTCTTAAAAAAAAATGAAAAGTGGCTGATTCTTTTTTAATCTCGATTAAAATCACGATATTTGTAAATATCTTGAGTATTTAAATAAACCAGTCATTTAAAAGATTAGATTAAATCGATATTACTCAGGAATTATTCACTTCACAAGCGCCAATAAATGCGTCCGCTTCCGCGGATCTTATCAGCACTTATCACGTCCCTATCCATGCATTCTCTCTCATTTCGAAGAGTTCCCACCCTGAGAATCGTTGCACGCTGCGAATCTCATCCTGGGGTCATAAAAGTGACAACAAAAGTATGCAAATAAATCTACATTCGCACACGTATAATATGCAAATGTAGCAAAAGAAAAATGTAGAAAACGCATAATACAATGGCGGAGCGCAGATTAACACATTCGCGACCGCTGACGTGAATTCACGTCATTTTAAATTCCATCCCTGATTGCCGCTGACGTGAATCACGTTCATGACGATACACGATACAAATTTGCGGCAAGCAGTTTCAGAATTTCATTATTTTCGCCGGTACTCGGTATTTGAAACGGACAAAATTTGCCGGTCGCGAATGTGCTAAGAACCCTGAATTTTTCACTTCACAAACGCCAATAAATGCATCCGCTTCCGCGGATCTTATCAGCGCTTATCACGTCCCTATCCATGCATCCTCCCTCATTTCGAAGACTTCCCACGCTGAATCCCTGCACGCTGCGAGTTCCACGCGATTCCGCGAGGCGATACGCAGCATGCGTGTACGAGTGCACCCTAGGCGTCGTAAAACGCTCACCGGAGGTGCATTCGTATCCAGGTGGAGGTCGGATGCTTTCCGCAGCCCCATTTGCAGCACGCGCCGAACCGGCGGAGGGCGTGAAGAGGCGCGGAAAAACGGATAATCCGGGAAGAAAAGAGAGCAAGAGAAAGGGGCGGGAGGAAGGAACGAGAGCGACGCCAAACGGCGAGCGTGAGAGCCGCGAAATCGGTCGGCGATTAAAGCTCGAAATTGCGGTGCGATTGCAATTCCAATCGATTTGCTGCACCTGCACGTAGACGCAGTTACGACCGATGGCATCCGGGTCAGTATCGCTAATGCGAGACTGCGCGGTAATCCGTTCTCGGAAGGTGTGCTCTCTCGAAATCCTCGGTGCACTCCGCGGCCGTCTGGAAAATCGGCAAAGCTCCGGTTGGTCTCGTTGGGCTCTCTCGTAAAACGCCGCTTTTTTTCCCCCTTTCTGCCGAGTGAACGCGAACAGCTGCCGTGGCGCGTTTGCTCGGACTCGGGCAAAACCTAAACGCACCTAAACGCGCGGACTCGTCAAATCTGGGTCTACGAAGTGGAGCGGACATCGAAATCGGTGGTTTCCGTTATCGGTTAGGAATGAACATCCGCAACTGGAAGTCGAGAAAAGTCTTGGAGCATTCTCTTAAAATTACATTTTTTTCCCGTGATAGGTTATCAGAGAAAATGGAAGAAATGCACCTAAACGCGCAAATTGGTCATCAAATGGGAGAGTGCAAAGTGGAGTGTGATAGTCCAAATCGGTAGGTTCTTGTTTAAGAAATGGGCATCCGCGAGTGGAAGTCGAGTAAAGTATTAGTCTTGGCGCATTCTCTAAAAATGTCATCTTTTCGCCATGATAGGTTATCAGAGGAGGTACAAGAAATGCACCTAAACGCGCAAATTGATCATCAAATGGAAGAGTGCAAAGTGGAGTGATAGTCCAAATCAGTAGGTTCTTGTTTAAGAAATGAATATTCGCGACTGGAAGTCGACGAAAGTATTAGTCTTGGAGCGTTCTCTTCAAATGTTATCTTTTCGCCGTGATAGGTTATCAGAGAAAATGGACGAAATGCACCTAAACGCGCGACTTGGTTATCAAATTGGAGAGTGCAAAGTGGAGTGAAAGTCCAAATCGGTGGTTTCTTGGTTAAGAAATGGACATCCGCGACTGGAAGTCGACGAAAGTATTAGTCTTGGAGCATTCTCTTGAAATGTCATCTTTCCGCCGTGATAGGTTATCAGAGAAAATGGACGAAACGCACCTAAACGCGCGACTTGGTTATCAAATCAGAGAGTGCAAAGTAGAGTGAAAGTCCAAATCGGTGGTTTCTGGGTTAAGAAATGGACATCCGCGAGTGGAAGTCGAGAAAAGTATTAGTCTTGCAGCATTCTCTTAAAATGTCATCTTTTCGCCGTGATAGGTTATCAGAGAAGATGGAAGAAATGCACCTAAACGCGTGACCTCGTCATCAAATCGGAGAGTGCAAAGTGGAGTGAAAGTCCAAATCGGTGGTTTCTTGGTTCAGAAATGGACATCCGGGAGTGGAAGTCGAGAAAAGTATCAGCGTTGGAGCATTCTCTTAAAAAATGATCTTTTCTCGGAGATCACCCGAGAAAGTGGAAGAAACACACCTAGACGTGCTCTCCAATCGTCAAATCTCGATGTGCGAAATGGAGAGAAAATCGAAATCGACGCTCACCGCACCCGGAAACGGGACATCGACACCAAAAAATCGACACCGCTTTTATTATCCTTAAAAGACTCCCAAAAAACAATCTCTCCTCTGTGGATGATCACCCGAGAAAGTGGATTATTAAACCCGACATGTTGCCGGGTACCGTAAGAGTGTTTTATGATCAGAGGTGAAGGGTTCAACGAACCGTACATTGTGGTAACCTCGTGGCCTATGGAAACGCGATACACATAATTTGCATCTCTCGCATTGCAAAAAAAAAACATGGACCCATTTTAAGCACCGTTACCAATCGCCTGATTATTAATTATTTTTATATCTAAGTACAACAAAGATAAAAAAAAATCAGCCGATAAACATCATCCTCGTCTCCGCAGTGTACGTCAACGTCAAGCTCCTTTTCACAGGGCAACCACACATACTTCCTCCTAACTGAGGCAAAACCTAGGATGCACCGATACAATATGATGCGCTCATAGCTCTCCGCAAATAAAAAATTTGAAGCGCTCTTATCAACCGACTGAATATTAATCATTGTTGTATCTAAGTATAATAAAGGTAACAAAAATCAACCGATAAACGTCAACCTCGTCTTCGCAGTCCATATCAACTTCAAGTCCCTCTTCAATGCAACCGCACACACGCTTCCTCCTAGCTGGGACAAAACCTAGGATGCACCGGTGCAACGCGATGCGCTCGTCTACTTTCGACGCACGGAACGGGGAAGAGACGGGAAGATCGCCAGGAAGATCCCGGGCGGGGGGTGGAGGAAAGGGAAAGAAGAGTCAAAGGCGCAGAGCGAAGTAACGAGACGCCGCAAAATCTTGAGCAAAAACGACGCCGTGAGGTCGTCGCGAGCTCTCCGGGGAGCTAGGCGCAAGAAATCGCCAAAAAATCCCGCTTCCTCGAAGCCGTCTCGCGACCTGCATCGTTCCGAGAAGAGGAGCGCATGCGCCGACACACGTCCGCGCGTCCACTCTATTCCTTCAGGATCCTGGGTAGAGGAGGCGGCCGATAAGTAAAGGACACGCGATAAGGCAATTTATAACCGGGTCCTCGTATTACAGTCGCCATATGCAACCGCCACCTGCGATATTAGGCTCGTTCAGGTTAGCAATGCACTTTTTTCACTCGAGTGCCCTCAAAAATAAAAAAACAACCAGAATTCCGGTTCCTTTAACTGGACTCGATTATTTGACACATTTTTCTGGTTAAGAGTACCTATCAAATATTTCTAGTAAAATACCTGGTCGCGTTACTACTTCTTCCGGTAAATCTGAAGAGAATTTCTAGATCAAGGATTTTCTCCCAGAAATTTATTTAGTGATTAGGAAACCTCAAAAAAATGAAGCTGAAGTTCTTGAGCTTCCATTGAAATTAGTTAGAAAAACAAAAAAAAACACGAATATATTTTAGGTATACCTTTCATACATTTACTTTACGCATTAAGATACCCTTCCTACGGAATATTCCTTCTTCCGCTCACTGCACTTAGAGAGATACAGAAAGTCTTATATCTTCCTACAAAAGTGCGGAAGTGTAATTGCACTCGTAACCTGAATAGTCGCTCCTCGTCGCATTCGATATCCCTTGACGAAACAGTACTAACAATGAGTGCAAAAATACAGGTAACCCGGACAAACCCCATTCCTCCGTGCAGGTGCAGGTGCATATACGAGTGCATGCCGCGACGCGATGCACCGAGGACGCGCGTAACGCGCGTAGGCACGCACGTAGGCCATGTATCTACATCCGAGTACCTTGGCACGCTCGCGAGGGGGCCGAGAGCGCGACCAGTGCGGACGACCGTGCGTAACAAGTGCAAGGGGTACGCAACAGGTGGGCGGTGCGTAAGCCGGGGAGATCGGACCCCGAGTCGCGTATGGCGGGAAAATCGAAAGTGGAAATGTCTCCCCCGTGACACTAGGTGGATTTCCCGCGATGATAAAGGGCATTAGCATCTGAAAAATGAGGTGTGGGACGAGCCAAGGAATTCCTTGGAAACAATTAAGGTGATATGAAAGTTTCACATATATATATATTGTGACGTGGTAAATTTTTGCCACGCCACGAAGACCCCAAATTTCGGCCGGCCTTTTCGCGTTTTTTACAGGATCCAAGGTCCGACGGTCACCGACTGGGGGGAGGGGGAAGAGCAAACTTATTATTAATTGAATTTAGTTGAGTCTTTTAGCGATCCACGGAAACTCTCCCAATGTTCTGTGAAGAAAATCATTTATTTATTTTCTGAGTTCCCGGGCGCGCTCTCGAGCACTCACAGGAACACCGAGACTACCAGGAGCCGGACCAGGAGGCGGGAGCTCCCGAGAAGACCCTGACTGCCACCGACGAGGGGAGGAGGGGATGCCGTGCACCGGGAAGGAGCAACGACTTCCGGGCCAGGAGCCCGACCCCATCCTCACCGAAGTACCTGGTGCCTATCCCATGATCTGCCCCGGGTGAGCCAACGAAATGTTTTCCGCGACGGTCGTCGAGGCGGACATCATTCGAGCCTGTGTATATAAAGCTGGAATTGCCACTTTAGCACAATTCAATAAAATTTGTTGCAAAATTTATTGCTAATTTATTACTATTTTAATGCACAAGAAACTAATTTTTTGCTCTTATACTTTTCTGAAAAATGGTGGCAATGTCAGCTTTATATAAAGCTAGCACTGCCACAATAAAAGCAATTATTAAGTAAATGTTCATCGATGAATTATATACCAGAATTTATTGCTAATTAATTGCTCGCAGAAAAACCAAATTTCAATTTTTTTGCTCACCCCTAAAGGGGTGAATTTCCATCCCTAGTGCTGATCGCTGTACAGAAACATGAAAAACATGGGAGAATCGAACTATTTCTTCACGTGGGAATTAATTGCTAATTAATTGCTCCGAGAAGAACCAATATCTTCGTAAAGATACAATTTTCAAACCTACATTAATTAGCAATTAATTCCCACGCGAAGAAATAGTTCGATTCTCCCATTTCTTACGTGGCCATGTTGGGGCGACATAAGAGGGGTTGGCCTACTACCTTAGGGGTTGTGCAAAACATTCGAAATTAGATTCTTTTCTGAGCAATTAATTAGCAATAAAATCCGGTATATAATTCATCGATGAACGTTTACTTAATAATTATTTTTTATTGTGGCAGTGCTAGCTTTATATAAAGCTGACATCGCCACCATTTTTCGGAAAAGTATAAGAGAAAAATATGTCTTTCTTGTGCAATAAAATAGCAATGAATTAGCAATAAATTTTTCAACAAATTTTATTCAATTGTGTTAAAGTGGCAATTCCAGCTTTATATACATTTCGAGACTAGTATTTTCAGTTTCGATTGAGAGTTTTGCGAGTTTGAGATTGTCGAGTTTTGTTCGAGAGTTTTGTCTTTTTGAGATTGTCGAGAATTGAGTTTGTTTTTTTTGGCCTCCGGGGAAGCCTGGCGTCCAACTTCGTGTCTCGTTCCCGAAACTGGGAAAATTTGGCTTGAACGGATCCGTCTAGACAATCGGGCGAAGGTGACGAGCGATCGTCTGGGCGCTGCGGGCCCGGAACCTATCCCCCTTCGTGTCCTTAATCGCCATATCGCTGTCATTCGTCACAATACATACAATTAGGGTGCACCGAATAATTCAAAACTTTAACACGTGATTATGGAGGAATCACGAAATTTCATTTTTCAAATAAAAATTCGACTTATATATCCCGGATAAGAACCGGAAAATTGTTCCTTTTCTAAAAATGAGATTTCACGAGTTTCAACACCCTCCTTAGGATCTCCATAATCACGTGTTAAAAATGTCAAATTATTCGGTACACTTAGTCTGGAGAAAAGTTTCAAAAAAGATCGATACCTTAGACGCCACTTTCGTGTCGCCTTGAAAATCTAAAAATTCTTCAACAATTCTCTAACTTGAAATAATTCACGTTATAAACCGTTACAGCGCGCTACGAAAATGTTCACAGAACAAAACGGTCCCGTAAATTAACAAATCATCATCGCTAACCGGTTAACGATATTCTATGAACAAAATGACAACAAATGCTTAAAATTATTCCCGTCAGTCTCATTTTCCCAAGTCGTCGTATGACAACAATTTGTACCTCTCCCGTTGACTTTTCGTTCCCACGGAAGTGTGTGGTCCAGTAATTCCCGAGTAAACCTTCGTGTCCCTTTCCAGGGCATCCGCGATTGATATCGGGTCCAAAAAATATCGAATCGTTATCCCTGATTCACTCCTCACCGGCCTCGTTATTTCAACCAGTTTCGTGTAAAACGATCGGCCGGAGAGTCCCGGTATTAAACATTAATTGAAATCATGTCGAGCACGGCGAGGAGAGACAATTACGGGAGAGGGTTATGGCGCGGCGCGAAAGTGAGTGCTCCTCGTAAAAGCGCCGATCTCGATCTTCTCGAATATCGAAGCGAGACCGAGACGGAGACATCCCGGGCGGTTTTCATGGGCGCGACGATGCGCGACGAGGATATATGCCCGCTCTTATAATACTCCTACATATGTATATATTTACTTAAGGGTATATGTATATATTTTGCGAGGCTCGTCTCGGTGCACGTTATGTAAATAGGACGAATCACAATTAGACTCTCGGACGAGTATCGCGATCTTAACGATCTCGAATTACAGGCGCGCAGGTGAGTCGTGATCGCGCCGCGACGCCGAAGACGACGACGCTACCGATCGCTGCCGATCTCTTTTCCCTCTCGACATTTTCGAACATCCGCTTCGCGGCTCGGAAACCCGCCAGCACCCTTTCAGGATTCGACCGACGTGGAATTATCTCCCTACGAGGATGCTGATTACGGAGATCCGCCCGAGCCGGCCGCGTACGCCGGTGGTTACGATAGATCTCGTGCCGATGCTTGCCGACAACAAAACCTCCCAGTGTCCAGCCGATCCATTGATTTTGTAATTATTGGACTGCCGGGGAGGCCACTTGCCACGCATCGCTGATGATACCGTGCGTATGCGAGAACTCGTACCGAGAGGGTTCCCAGGGTGGACGCTGATGGCGCTGGGTACCGCAGGATCCGGGAGGATGCGAGAGTGCGGTTCGAAAATAGAATTCGGGATGATGAATTATGAAATCTTGCGTTTCTGGTGAAATTGAAGGATTCGCGGAATGAAGATCCGGGAGAGTGTGACGACGAGTTTGAAAAATGCGGTTGAAGCGTCCTTAGGGAATAATGAAATGTCATTCCTGGTGAAATTACTGCATTTCGTTGCAGATTTTCTTCCTGAGGAAGATCCGGGAGGATACGAGAGTGCGGTTCGAAAATAGAATTGGGGATGCTGAATTATGAAATCTTGCGTTTCTGGCGAAATTGAACGATTTGCTGAATGAAGATCCGGGAGAGTGTGACGGCGAATGTGAAAAATGCGGTTGAAGCGACCCTGGGGAATAACAAAGTGTCCTTCCTGATAACTTTATCGGATTTAGTAGGAGAATTTCATCCTAAGGAGTATCAGAAAGGATCTGAGAATTAAATTGAAAAATATAATGTAACCTCTTCGGATAAGCAATAATATTTCCTAGCAAAATTTCTCACATAATCAATAAAATTTCACAGTAAAAATTCCGAGACCAGCAAAAGATGTCCCAGTAAAATCGCTGGTCTTAAAAGTGTTCATCCTGAAGGACTGTCTGAACCCCGCGACATTCGAATTAATTTAAAGGCCCTGTACTCGAAGGTTGGGAAAAAGCGCCGCTTCCACCAAGTAGTTCAATAAAACCGAAAAAAGTTCGAGTACAATGCGGAGTACAATCCACCAGGATAGGTCGCGGTCTGGAAAATGGGTCCGCAGACAGGTGCAGCGGCGCTCACACGTGGATCGCGGAATATGGTTCGCCGGTCATCCTACCATAACCGGTGCGAGACAGGGACCAGATCGCGGCCTGGTTGTCTGTATCTGGAGCGGAAGCAGAAGAAAAACGAAATGGCAAGCCGACTCTCGAGCTCCCGGTACGGGGCCGAGTAGACGTCAAGGAGTCCTCTTCGCCGCGAGGAAGTCCCCGACGACGCGGGTCGTACCCTCTTACCTGCGGAATTCCGCAAGGAGGGGGACCAATCTTGCCGAAATTCGCCGATAGGTTGGGTCTACGTCGACACGGGAACCTAACCTAACGGGACCCTCTGACGCGATCATCGAAATATTCCTCCGCGGCGCCGGCGTCCGCGGTCGCGGAACTCCGCCGTCTGCGATTCCGCAAACCGGACGCGGGACGTTGACTTTGACCGATCCGCTCGTGGGGAAGCGATCGCCGAGAGCTATCGATTTAAATTCCGTGGTCCATTAATCGATCCGTTTTATTTCTCGGCTACAAAGCCCGGTCGTGGTTTTCCTCGACGATGGGAGAAGAGACGCAAAAACATCTCATAATCCTACTAAACCTTTTTTTATTCTCCAAGAAGCCAAATCTATTTAACCTACTTCACGTCATAATTTCTCTGAAAACATTGACAATAGGATACGATAATACTGTATACAAGAAAGAAATTGCAACACCAAAAGTCATGCGTGTCCGATAGCAGGCATATTATTTGGCATTACTAAGGTGGGCTATCAACACATCTCGATAATTCCAAGTATTTCCAAAGCCAAAGTCGAATCACTGTCTTCTTACATTATCGTCATGAATATGATTTCATGATCTTTATTTTCACGAATTGCAACATCTTTCTGATAAGCAGTACAACATTATTGGAGATTATATTTACGGATGAAATTAAGAGGATATGAAAGGCGGTAAGAAATTTAATCGACGTCGATAATGTAATAATATGTCATTTCGGTAATGATAAAACAGTCGATGTACAACTGTCGAAATCCCATAAATTCATGACTGTTTATATTTTGACAAACCAACATCGCCATCTTTGACGTTTAGTTGCAACTCAATTTTAGCTCTAAAAACACGTGTTAGCCGCAGGACAAGCCAGCATTCTCTTGCAATCGTTGGTGAAAGTATTTACCACATTTTCCGATCTGACTCTGCAATATTCTATTTCTACGGTATGCTAAATTGTTCGAGCTAGGCCCTGAAACTCTTCATTTTCGATTCTAAGCCTCCAAGAAGCATAAAACATCGAAATTGTGCACGGACCACGCCATGTTCATTCTAGTCCATAAGTAAATAAATTTTTGATGAAAAATGAAATTTCATGAGTTTCAGGGCCTACTTTAGGGCCTTCATATTCACGTGGTAAGATTTGAAATCTTTCGCTTTCCCCCTTTCATATCATCTTAAGGTGATATGATAGTGGAGTCAAAGAGGTCTTATTGATGAGTTTTCTCCGAACTGGGTGCACCGATTCGTTTGAAACTGTAAATCGTAAATATGGATAATTAAAAAAATGTAATCATACACATTTTAAACATTTTTCATAAAAAATTTAATTTCATGCGTGTCAGGACCTTCTTTATAACCTCCGTATTCACGTTGTAAAGTTTGAAACGTATCGGTACCCCCAGTTCGGAGAAAAGTTTCACGAACGATAGATCCTTCCGATGCCACCTTCGTATCGCCTTAAATCCGCGAATTTAATCCGAGGGCAAATTTATGTCTTGGGATCTTAAAGCTTCAAGAATACAATTTAACAAGGCTTGTACGCTTCTCGGACGCGTCGACGAGATGGTAGAAGTCAGCCGAGCGAATCTGGGCCAGGCTCGCAAGGGCGCGTCGCGATTTTCTCTTTTCCACGAAAATGCGTTTATTTAGCCTTGACGAAACGGGATAGCGCGGCCATTACCCGCATGCCGGTCGATAGAGGGGACGATTTACGATAACCGGCAATGGGCGAGCCGGAATTACGCGGAGTCTACCATGTAATAGCGTATTAAGTAACACCTACGTGGGGTAGTATCGGGGGAGGGGGGGACCCCCCGCGAACACGCGAGAAGAGTTTCACGCGGTTAGAAACTCCTAACCGGTCCCAAGCCGGTAGTCGGAAGGCGATTTCTAAGGCGTTCGATCAACGTCACCCGGGATCGATCGGAAATCGGTGAACGCCGCAGAACGCTTTTGGAGTTAAGGAATAGCTCCATCTCCCCTTCCCTTCCCCTAGAATCCTCTGACAAGCGAAGGCGTCGGTCCTTCAGGATTCTCTAGGAAGATCGTCCATTCGGCCTCTATGAAACTCGACTGACAGATCGTGGGGAAGGTCCCTTCATGGTGCTTCTCGATCGTCTTCGATTAGGACTATCCGAATTATGGATTGAAACCCGACGAGGATCGATGAGACCGGCTCCATAAAAGGAAAATTTTAAAAGTTCCTGGAGACCTTTACACGTAGTCCCCGGAATTATCGAATCACCGTGATATTTGAAAAGGGGAAGCAACGAGTATAAAAAATGAAATATGGTAAACAATTAGAATACGTAATATTGTATATAGGGGATTTAAAAAATGGCAAAAGTACAGGTTGCCTACTGATGCCGGGTATTTATTGAATAAGACCTCTCAAGAAAATGAAGGATTTCTTATTTCACCTTACATGTGACATTTATTAAATAATACTATTATTTGTACATGATTTATAACAGGGAGTTACTTTTCACGATAAGAACGTTTGGCCGTCCTCCTAAGCGCTCGTCGGTGTTCCGATTGCGATTTGTTCAGCGATCGACTCGAGTGACCGATCCGAGGGTTGTGTGTCGAGGGCGTGGAGAAAAAATCCGCGAGGGTTCTTAAAGTCCGCGAGATCGTCGTAAAAGCCGACTCGTCCGAGCGGGCATCCTCGTAAACGCTGTCGTGGACATGAAGGCGAGCGTCGGTGATATCGTTTTCGCGCTCCAGGACGTTCCCAACGAAACCTGGACGTAACGACACCTGGAGCTCGCCTCCGCCTCTTCTAATGAACGCCCGGACGTCCCGCGAGCGGTGATTTCACACGCGCGCTCGCTCGCGTTTACGCGAGCTAATTAATTAGCGTACCGATCGTAAAGGCGGCACGCAATCGCAGTTTCCACGTATGCCGCGAGTTGCACGGCACTCGACGGCGCATTAGGCGCGGCCAGAGGCGCGCTCTCGACTGCCCGCGCGCGCACCCTCGTCGCGGTACATATACCGCGGCGGGCGTGTGCGCGCGCATTCACACCATGGTAGATACACCGCGGCCAGGTGTGTGCACGCGCATTCCCGCCATGGTACATATACTGCGACAGGCGTATGCGGTCGCTGGGTGCACGCGCACCCAAACCATCGTACGTACACACCCCATAAACACAAAGTAATGGAATTTACGTTGTGCACACGTAAAACTAGTGGCAAAAGGGTTGTAGATGTAAAAATTAAACGTTTATCCACCCATGGTTTTTTCTTTACTTTAAATATACATTTACAAGAAACGTTGATTTTACGTGTTAACTTTTCGATGCGTGGATCCTTAGTTGAGAAGGAACGTGTACTTTAACGTAACGTTTTAACGTTAACTGAACGTAAATTAAGCGATTATGAACGATTATTTCACGTACAGACTACATTTAAATGGCTTTCAAGGTCCACCTCTAAAACCGTAGTTTAAGGTGAAGTGAAACACGTCGGGGAACTTGATCGACGTCGATAAAGAAGATTTTTCTAAATACCTACGTTGCCGACGTTCGTTTTTATATTGACAGCTGTGTGGAATTATATTGGGTATTGTACTAAATGGCATACTCCACCTGTCGTTTTCGTACATTTATTATAAAGAAATCGAAGTAAACCTCCAGAAATCCTCTAGATTCATGTTTTCTGGGGCCCTAATTGACTGCAGAGGGACCCCCTGCGCCATCTGTGATTTCCAGATCAATTAAATTTTCACTCCGAGACCTCGTATTCCCATCGTTTTGGCATAGAAGCGCATAAAACACTTTTTATGCCTTTATCCCGTTCAAATGCGAATTTATCGATAACCAGAGTGTTCTAAATTGTCGTGAAATTGTCCTGACTCTTTCGTTTCTCATATCAGAGCCTTCGATAATTGTATATTGATCGAAATATGAGAGCTCGACGCCATTTTGGTTCTGGTCTGGTCTGAGTTAAAAAATTGTTTTCAAAAATCCAAATTTATTAATGTGTGGGGACAATTCATAGATGATCACGAGTCATGTGTCAAAGTTTCGGACAGTTTGGTCCAATACCCTTAAAAAAAGTGTTGTATTCGAATCGACTGATTTGAACGGGGGTTTCACTTCACCTTAATAAACGTAAAATAAACGTTATATCAACGTTGAATTTTTCGTGAAAAGAGCGGACATTGGAACGTGTAGACACGATTTTTTGCACTACACTATACGATTGCTGTCAATGGTTTTACCCCATTTTTTAACGTGTATTCTTCCATTTTGTATTTATTGGGACGATATATGTACCGTGGCGAGCGGGTGTGCGCGCATTCACGCCTCGGTACATACACAGCGGCGGGGGTGTCGCGCGCGTCTCGTCATGGTATGTGTACTGCGGTAGGTGTGCGCGCGCGATAGGTACACGTGCACCCACACCACGGTGCATATATCGCGGCAGACGTATGCGCGTACGCGGTGCGCACTCGGCGCGCAGGTAACTCTCGCGCACCAAGCTTTTCCCACAGTTCCGGTGAGCACAATGCGCCGGAGCGACGCACTCGCATCCTGTGCGGAGCCTCCTTCCGGTGCGAGCATTCGCTTTTGTTCGCGCTCCCCTGTCCACGAAGCTGCGAAATTTCCCGCTCGACCTCCCGGGACGAGCACCGCGCTTTCCCGAAGGCCCTTTTCCACGGAATTGGAATAATTAGGGTCTTATCGTAAATACCGACATTAAGCAATTCGCACATCTAGGCGTGCATTAAAAGATCTCTGTAACGAAGAAATCGCCTAAGATAATAATAATTAATAATATCAGTGAATTATTATACAACCTCGAAGTATTTCGTTGCTAGGTTTTCTGGTAATTTGATCAATGTTTTAATTCATTTTCATGATAATTTACTGAAGAGGGAATTTATGGAATGGGATGTAAAAAAAACACTTGTTCAAATATATATGATGATCTGCTCGCTGAAGTTATTCCAGGTATAGACAATGAGTTAAAAACAATGGGATTTTTAATAATATCCAGGTTCCGGGTTGCAGAGGTTAGACGCGAGGGATT
This sequence comes from Orussus abietinus, assembly GCF_000612105.2. Taxonomy (NCBI): domain Eukaryota; kingdom Metazoa; phylum Arthropoda; class Insecta; order Hymenoptera; family Orussidae; genus Orussus; species Orussus abietinus. Next base: position 17,889 of record NW_019396013.1, read on the forward strand.
CACCTTCCTCGACAGCCTGAGATCACTGGGGTTTTTTCATGAGACTTCTTTTAATTTTATTATCCCGTGGAAACGTCCGCTTCGGAGGAATCTCGTTAAGAGAAACGACGCAACAGATCGGTGGCCGCGAATGCACGTCACCTGTTGAAAGTCCCAGTTCTCCTCCTAAAGTTCGTCGATCGCACCGAGAGAGGAAAGTAGGCCTTGTGGCCTTGTGGCCCCAGCTTTACGCGAATAAGTGGAACGAGCAAGGTGCTCCCCAATGACTTCAGGTTTTTTCAGTCCGCCGATAACTAACTGATAACTAACTAGTAAATTAAGCCAGGGTCATTTTGATAAGTATATAAAGGTACATCTTTTTTTTCTTAAGAACGTCATTTCAACACCTGTGCAACTGCACTTCCGTGATGTTCTACACATTGAGAATAAAAAATTGCATTGAACCAAAGAAATATTTTGTTAATTCAAGGAATAATTATTTGGCTCAAATGAACTGTTACAATTCCGAATAAATGTTTCATACAATTTATTCAAGTTTATTTGAGTCAAATCATTATTCTGTCAATTAACGAAATATTTCTTAGGTACCATTCAAAGGAATACTTTTCTGGTTCAATAAGTCTTTTTTCTCAGTGCAGCAGTCACATTGAATCGTTAATAATATTGCACCGTATCATTGAAACATCAAGGACCTAACAAAATTACAGGTAAATCGAGTATTTCCTTTTTAATTATAAAATATAACTTTATCTCTCCATATTAAATCGGAACCGTTCTGCGTAAAAAACGCAAAGCGTCCGAGACATCACGAAACACACCGTGTAGTTGACAGAAAACATCTGAATTCGGATTAAATATTTACTTGAAGTTCTCAAATTTCGATCCCTCCTCTTCTTCCGGTCGAGTTTCGCGCACTTGGACGTCATGAGAAAAGGGTAAAAAAAAAAAATGAAAACAGAGTTCATTACGACGCCATTGAAGGAAGAAACACTGGAGCCGGAAATTAATCGACAGCCTCATTCGACTTACACGCATGTCCACGGAAAAAAACTCGTATCGGTGCGAACATTCTCACCTGTGTGGAAAAGTGCGTGACACCGCTTCGTCGAATTCGAGCGGCCAAATCGCGCGCGCGTGCGCATGCGTTTATTATGCGCGTTTCGTTCGCGCGTCGAGAGAGAACACCGGGGACGCGTGAAAAATATTGATCCTTCCGAGCAAGTCATATTTGTGCAATCTCGCTTGTACCTGCGTAATCGCGGAGTGCAAACTCCGGCCGAGCACTCGCGAGCGCAATTTATAAACACCTCGGGAGCGATCTCATTTTTTAAATATTCCTGTACGCCAGAAACATCTTCAATCCGCCTTAAAAATTGACGTGACAACACTCGGAGGTGTTAAACAAAAATATATAGAGATAAAAGGAGGAAGCAGTTTTTTTTAATTTATCAAGGAACAGAGATCTTGAGAGCTGCGGACAGACGTGGATTGCGTTATCTATTTTAAATAACTAATAGAAAATGGCGGATTAAACGTGGAGTACAATTTTGCTCTCCATTTTGGAGCACGTACGGTATTGAAAAATAAGTGAATGAAGAGGTGGAAGTCATGTTTTTTAATTGTTAAAGGTAGAGACAACTTGAAAGCCGGAGGCAGACGCAAAAATGCGTTACCTACTTCTCCTATCCTCCAGAATGATTTTATGCAATTCAATTCCCGGGAAGGGGGAATCGAGGTTACGCACGATTTCGAGCATTCCACGGACAAGGCCGTAAGATTCGAGTTCGGGGATTCGATCTCGATCTGATTGGCCAATGGTTAGAAAGAACGTCTGTGATCGTGAAAAATAAAATGAAAAAAAGAAAAATTACGAGTTTCGTAAGCGTATCGAAATGTCGGAAAAAGCGGGGCCGGATTGTCGGACGGATTTGCCTCGAATTGACACACCTGTCTTCGGAGTGCTGGAAAGGAAAATGTCGCAAGACTTAAAAAAAGTCTTTCTTCCGGTCGCAGCAGCTTTATATTCATCGTAAGAACTAGAAGGAGAAATACTCCCAAGAATGAAAAAATCAAGTCGGAAGATCGAAGGAAACACGTAATTACCCGGGCAGGTGTTTCAGGTGTGATAAGACGGGGAGGGCTTCTTATCCTCGCGGATTCTCATAAAAGTGTAAATTGCTTCCCTAAGCCGGGTATAACACCGTGAACAATATACACCTAACGACTTGATAACGTCTCATTTTATTGCCGTGAAGTATAAGTGACTTCGTTTCTGCGGAATCACCGTCAATTATGCAGCGATCAAACGGCTTGCGTAACTCCCACCTTGTAATTGATATGAATTTGTTGGTGTTTCCGCCGTTTTATAACAAGTCCAGATAATACTTATTGGACGGAAGGGTTTTTGCCTCGTCGCGATAAAGTGTGAAACTCGAAAGGGAACTTCTCTTATTCGACTTCCTATATATAAACGTTTATTTTAGTTTTACATATATATTGGTAATAACGATATCTCAGAAGAATCCCTTCCACGCGCTGCTAAAAATAGTTTTAAATGTGTATGGAATATTTTAAGACGCTCTATCGAACATTTATTTACAGTAGTTTGCGAAAGAAAAAATCGAAATGAAGAGAAAAACATTTATGCGCGAGGTTAACCTACCGAGTGTAACGTTCCATGGTATTTTTTGAGACGTAGAAAGTAAACGCTCCCATTTCACATCATCAATCCTCCCATTTATAAGCGTTGACCGAACATCCAGACAAGGAGTGACACGAGGGCAAAAAAAAGGAAAGCGTTTATACACGCGATCAACCGACCGAATTTAACTGGTCCTAGTATTTTTAACAATGTAGATATTAAACGCTCTGCATCATCGATCATTCTTTTTTAAATAATAAAAAATACGTGCCAACGGTAAGAATTGACGAAACGTCCAGACAAGGAGGTAAAGAAAAAAAAAGAAAGCGTTGTGCGCGCGAGGAACCGACCGAGTTTATAGTCGTCAGGGTTCGAGGGGTACAATGGGCCCCCATTTTTAAAACCCCGCCAGTCGCGTGTCTCCCCACAGGGGACAGCTGCGGGCTTTCCTATGGGTCCCATGGAGACGCGAACCCCGGGAAACGAGGAGACCCGGGCACAAGAGAGTACAAGGGGGGTGCGAGAAGGACGCAAAAACGGGGCACAAGGGAGGCGCAAGAGGGACGCCAAAGGGGCACAAACGAGGCCCATGGAAAGCGCGAGAGAGACGCAAAAGGCGCAAAAGAGACCCAAGAGAGGCTCCGCAGAGTCTCGAGTGGCCTCTCCGATTTTTCTCGGGCCTGGAAGGACCTCCCCATCGCAAAGGCCGAGAGAGAGAGAAAGACTCGGAGATATTTTACCAAGGCGCTAAACACGGAACGCACATTATCATACTCGATTGAGTGCCATAGATAACCCGAGGTGTTAAACCCGCCCTTACAGGGCCCTCGCACTCTCGGGCACATTGTGAAGAGTGCCCACTTGAGGCCGAGTATTCCGCAAAGGTCGTAACATCGAAAGGGGAGATAAATCGCTCTTTCGCGGATGCTGGTCCCGGGAATATCGTCTCGCCGAGGAGATATTGATTCGAGTGGAACTCTTCGAAATTTTTTTACCTTCGAGTTTCCACCGTGGAACACTCTCCGACAGTAATCGCAACACATGGAATTAGTAAAACCCTTGAAATTCAAACAATTGCACCGTTTACCCCAGAGTAAAGAGGTAGGAATAAATTGTGCACGCGGAAAAATATTGTGCCGATTGGACAATTAAATTTCTGTTGGGTCAACCATAGAATTTTGTCACAGACAACCCCCTTCGATCGACATGACAAAACGATTTCGCTCAAATAAGTTGTCACACTTCCGAAGAAACGTCCCATTGAATTTATTTGATTTTGAGTAAAGTAATTATTCTTTACATTGACAAACTATTTCTTCGGTACTATTCAAAGGGATGTATCTCTCGAACATTTTCTTTTTTTTCAGTGCAGTATTCAAGAAATTGGGTGAAGAGAAAGATATCTAAAAAAAAAATAATTGACCGGTGAAAGAGAAGTTTGTAGGTTATGGATTACACTTAAACTCCAGCTTAATTAGTTATGGTTGGGGTTTTGCGCAATCGGTTGGCTAACTTATCATCTACGCTAGGTCTTCTCGGGTCCGTTTCGAAGTGATATCGTCATTCGCGCTCGGGCGGACGTTACGCAAGGTTGGGCCCCCTTTCGTTTTAGAGCCGCGAATTATGGAAATGAAACGCTCACGCGCGCCACGCCGGCGATCGGTGGAAGTAAATACTCGCAGGCAGCGCCACGAGCGAGACTTGCTACAAGGCAAAACATAAAATGTATTGCTCGGCTTCGTAGGCACCGACCGAGGAAACCCTTCCCACGCGTTCTTTCCGCGAAACGAGCGAGATCGGGGGCCGGAAAATCGCAGCGATTTGCGTCCGACCGAGCGGCAAGAATCCGCGCGAATTTCGCGCCGATAAGGAGCGGCCGCGAAGGTCGCCATGCGAGGGTATCTCGAGGGGGTATGTACTAAGGAAATGATGGATTTTAATTCGAGAAATCACGTGAATCGCAAGGAGAAATCAATGGAATTCGTTGGAAATCACCGAAACAACGAAGGAAATCGTTTTCACTGATCTCCGAATGAATAGCCCCACGGTGGGTTTCCATAGGATTCTGCGTCGATTCGAGGCGCAGGACCGGTTCCCTAATCGGCATCCCGAAATTCCGAAACGACCAGCGAGCTTCTCCGGACCGAGGGTCCTGGGTGCGTACAAAGCCACGTCCGACCCTCGGACGAGGAATCGCGGCGGGGCCGAAGGTCCCGGGTCGCGAGGGAATAAATCATCGCTCGAAAACCGGGAAAAAGGACTATGCGACGCGGCGCCCGTAAGGACGCTCGCGAGAGCGACGAGTCTTGCGCCACGTGGAAGTATATATAAGTTGATAACATATTATTTATGTAAAAAATATATACCGAAATAGAAAGTTTGTTAACACTGCGTATAATTAAAATATATCTGAGAATACATTATAGATAATATAGATATATTTTTTATATAAACAATATAATTTGACATATATTTTTAACATACGTTGTCATATACGGAAATTTGAAATGTCTACATTCTCCGGAGGTAGGACGATCACTTTCTGACGTCATTTTTATGTTTTAAAACAGCCATGGCTCGACGTGGTGATGGAGCAAGTACTGTCGAACATAACCTTGAGAGACCACCAATCGTGATTATTGTGAAATTACATGGCCATGATTAGTTAATCATGGATTCATGAAATTGAGTATTGCATCGACAGAGATTAGGCTAATCGAAGATTAAAATCTGTTGTTTGGTAGGCACTCAAAATCGGGGGATTAACTCGTAACCCTTGATTAAGGATTTCAAGTAGATGATGCAACCGACCCTAAGTATTACATGGTAAGTACAAGTGAAGCCACAAAGGGAAGAATGACAGAGACCAATTACTTGCTTTTACCTTCTTTTCATGGCAGTGGCCGAAACCAATATACAAATTGACGTCGTTAAAAATATCCCTCTCCATCGTAAACGTCCCAAACCTGCGAGTATACCCGTAATATAGTAAAATAAAACCGCGCCGAAATTATACAGACAAGATTCGCCATTCCTCTTAATTCCATCCGGGTCGTTGAAACGCTTCCGGCTTCTGCTGGGGTTGAATAAAAAACGAAATAATTTTAAAAGCCCGGACTTTTTCCTAGCTCTAGTGCCGGCGGTCCTTTTAAATACACGTTTGAGAGTGAGAGAACCAAGCCCCTTCTCAGAACCCTCTCGGCACGCACCGGGCGCTGCCACGACTTGATTTGGCATTGTGATGCAAATACGTCTCCGCGCGATTCGAAGCGCGGCCCGGGGTTCTCTTCGTTGCGACCCGCATGTAAGAGAGAGTGCACGCTATGCGCGCTAGCCGCGTGCGACGGAAACAGAGAGCCCACATCTCGCGCTATCCTCGTATAAGAGAAGGACCGCGCATCTCGCGCTCTCCTCGTGCAAGAGAGAGTGCACATCGCGCGCTATACTCGTGCAAGTAAGAGAGAGAGAGAGAGCACACCTCGCGCGTGCACGGGACTTAATATTTGAATAACGCGCGTAGGCCCGACCCGGCATCGAATCTCGCGGCCCGTAATCACGCGACATCGCGCGCTATGGATTATGGGTAAGGTACCTCGCCCGACGTGCCCTACACTGGCCGAAGAATGTATAAGTAAGCGGCCCGGAATTGCCTCTCTCGTTGCTTTTTCAAGGGCTCCTCTCGCGAGCTTCGTGCCCCATCCAGGCACCTCCGACCAACGCACCGTCGAATATTATATTCATCAAATCGAAAAGTAAAAGGGAAAATGAGTAAAATAACCGGAAGATTTTAAAAGTATGAAATGATTACGTTTTGATGTATATAGATTGAACCTTTTATAACGCTTTAAGGTAACATGCACTAGTGGAGGTTAGGTCTCGTTCAATAATTCTTTTCCGAGCTAAGTGTACCGAATCGTTTCAAAGTTTACCTCGTGAATGTGGAGGCCCTAAGAAAGGTCTTGGCAGCTGTGAAGTTTCAATTTCTATTTTTTATACACATTTTTTATTTTATAAAAAGTGAGTTTCATGGGTGTCAGGACCTTCCTGCCTTGGTCTAGCCCTGAAATATCAATATTTAATTTTTATACACATTTTTTATTTTATAAAAAATAAAATTTCATGGGTGTCAGAGCCTTCCACGGGGCCTCCGTGTTCTCATGTGGAAATGGGATAGAAACGTTAGATTCAGTTCTGGGAAAAGTTTCATAAGAGGTCGACCCCGTGGGGTGCCACTTCCGCATCACCTTAAGAGTGTCTCAAGGGTGTTAACAAAATATAGGAAAATACAAGAATGAAATGAAAAATAAAGTCACGATCACCCGCTCTGCGGGAGGAATAAGAACCGAGGGAAGACGAGGCGACGTCGAAAAGGGGCACGACGAAGGTGCGTCGATACGCCCGAGGAATGTCGCGCAAGAAGTCGCCGCGAGAAGACGCGACCTGAAGAGAAGCAGAAACGCGCGACAACTCTCAAGGGGAGGCCGCAACGGAAAATCGTGGAAGCAAACCAAAGGGATCGGGAGGTCACAGGTGCATTTGCAAAAATGCAAGCAAAATAGAAATTCACGGTCATAACAAGAAATTCTACTTGCTGCAATAAATATAACGCGTACGATATTACGAGGCCACCAGGTGTGGCCGTGTACGTGGTGCACCATCAATGTTGAATGGAATATCTGACAGGGAGGAGAATAAAGCTCGGATGGATCGGACCGAACCCACGTGGACCGACATCACGGAAATCAGGGAGGAAACGCGAGACGACCGGTCGAAAGGGGACGATAACGTATCGGTCGTAACGCGTTAAACGAAACGGTCGGTCGCGTCGGCGCTGCGTCGTTCCGGGAAATATGAATGGGGCGAATAGACACGCTCGTTACTTCGGGCGGCTCACGGGCGCGCGAGAGAGAGGGCACGCGCGGGCAGCGCGGGAGCGCGAGAGAGAGGGAGCGACGGTCGCGCGGACAGGTTTTCTCGGGTGACGCGACAATGAATCAGAACCGGAACCCTCGGCATTCCCTCTAGGCTCTCTTCGAGGATCGACCGGAGGACGCGCTCCGGGATGCGTCCCGCGTGCGAGGGGCCGCATCGTGTCCCAGGGTATCTTATCCCCGCGCCGACATTTCTCACTTAGATAGGTCGGCACTTAGGGGAGAGACTCGAAAAAAGCCCGGTAAGTACGGATCGAGCTTTATCCTTAGATCCATTACGACCGCGCAAGAGCTCGTAAGCGGATTCCTAGGCTTTGGATTCTCAAAATTCGCGAGAGAAAAATTGAACCAAAGGACCATTTCTTCGAACGGTACCAAAGAAATATTTTATTAATTGAAAGAATAATTACCAGACTTAAATGAACTCGATTGAATTGAACGCAACATTTTCTCGAAATTACGGTAATTTATTTTAATATATTTGAATTTATTTCAATGAAATAATAATCTTGAATTAACGAAATATTTATTTGGTTCAATGAAATTTTATGGTAATTAGGGGGTTATTACATTCGTATGTGAACGACACTCTGGAATAAAATGACATTTCCACCCATTCATGATAACGTCAGACTTTCCAGGGTACCAGAAGATATATACGGGATAATGGCTGCCCAGATGTAAGCATTACCGAGGTGAATTACGCGAGCGACGTAAGCTCGTACAATTTCCTCGGTACTCGACTCGTGAAAAATATCGAAATTAACATACCCACGATTTCAGTGTCGAACGCGAGTACCTCGCGACCTCGATCGCAATAAATCGCGAGCTCTCGGCTCGGGCAGAAGTGGAGGTCGAGTATCCATTACGTAACGAGGTACTTACGGCAAATCCAAATGAATAGCCAATAAAGCGCTCGAGTGCGTCAAAAGAGGCGGGCGCCTCATTGATCCGTACCTGGTATCGCTAATGCTCTTTCGCAGAGGCTTGTACGGACATGGGTGTACAAGTGCATACACTGCACGCCGTGCACGACCTTCTGCAGCGCGGCCGAGAAGTTCCAAGAGCCGATACGCGTGCCCCTTGATGCTAGCGCGTGTACTTCTCGTAGGAGGTGCTTCGCAGGCCCCGGACGGCAACGAGCTAACTCGACTTTTTCCCCCCCTCGGTATGGAAACAATGCAAGCGCGATTAGGAAAACAGCTCGCGGCAGGACGAGGTTGTGTTCACCTGCGAGTTAACCTGCGTACCCGCCGACTGCGCCCTGTTCCTATCTGGGTATCTTCTATTTCTCGGAATTCTAGAACCGAGGTGTCCCAAATGGTTTTTTTACGATTTTCTTTTAACCCTTTTATTTTCTATGCTTAATTAGTGACGCTGCTTGCAGGAGGTCGGAAGAGGTTATGTTCATCTGACAAGGAATGTTTTTCAGGTGTCCGCCTCCGATTGTTTTGGTTCTTGGATATGTTTTAAAGAACCAAAAAGTAAGAAATACGGGCATTTTTATTTTGGCCCGTTTTCATATTTAGAGGGTGAAACAGCCCCTCAAAGTTCATAAGAAGGGGTATAAGAATTCTTAGTTTACAGAATAATGTGTTGAATAAAGCTTGTTATAAATTCAATATACGTCATGACTTGTTTGGTATATAATGTTTTTATCGGCATTCTCCCTTTCCTGGGGGTAAATTACCCCTAATCGAATAAAGACACGTATAGGGACTTGAAACGTATAACGCAAAGTAATGAAATTCTTAAGAAACTTTAACCGTCAATTATTTTATGATGACAGAATAGTGGTTTGACGATCGCCCATCCCTACGGAGGGGTGAGCCACCCCTAATTAATTAGTTACGTTTGTCTTATAATAAAAAGTGTAAAAGACGCGCAATCTTCGGACGAATGCAATGAAAATTCATGTAAACAGTATTTCATAAAGATGGAGCTTTAAAGTGTCTCCATAGTAATAACTACCCCCAGGGGGAAATCGACCCCAACAGAACCGCTTATACCCGTTCTGAAAAGAGAAAATGTTTACACGTACAATCGCTGCCCAAATGTAATGGGAAGTGAGACAAACACCATTTCATAATGCAAAATGCATTTTAGAATGGACACAAGCGACTGTATTGGGGTAGATTTCCCATTGGGGTAATTATTACAATGGTGACACTTTAGAGCTCCATCTTTATGAAATGCTATTTACATGAATTTCCATTGCATTCGTTCGAAGATTACGTGTCTTTTTATATTATAAGACAAACGTAACTAATTAATTAGAGGTGGCTCATCACCCCTCAAAAGGGATGGGAGGTCGTCAAACCACTATTCTGTCATCGTAAAATAATTGACGGTTAAAGTTTCTTAAGAATTTAATTACTTTACGTTATACGTTTCAAGTCTCTATATGTGTCTTTATTCGATTAGGGGTAGTTTACCCCCAGGCAAGGGTGAATGCCGATAAGAACATTATATACCAAACAAATTAAGACGTACATTGAATGTATAATAAGCTTTATTCAACACATTATTCTTTAAACTAAGAATTCTTATACCCCTTCTTATGAACTTTGAGGGGCTGTTTCACCCTCTAAATATGAAAACGGGCCAAAATAAAAATGCCCGTATTTCTTACTTTTTGGTTCTTTAAAACATATCCAAGAATCAAAACAATCAGAGGCGGACACCTGAAAAACATTTCTTGTGAGAGATAACCTACGTAAGTTCTAAATGTACCCTGTTCGTACTTTGGTACTTTGTACCTCTCAAAATGTCATGTGTGTATTCAAAGCGTGTTCATAATGCCATACAATTTGTCCAAATTTCTGCTAAATCACTCTCATTTTTAATTCACAATTAAAAAATCAACCTACACGAGAATGCAACTAATGTGATTTCCTGCAAGTTAAACTAATTGCGATTTGGTCCAATGCCACGATAACAAGATTGCATAAAATATCACGAATTTCTGTCTTCCTTTCATTTTCTCATTTCCGAGTTTTTCTGCGCGTCGCGGGCGTTAAAAGTCCATTCATGCAAGTCGGACTTCGTGCCGATGTCACGCGGTGCTCTCGGCGAATGCCGAAGAAATCGAAAATGCGCAAATGAAACGCAATCTCGAGATTACCAACGCTTTACGCTGACAACGCGTCCGTGAGATCTCATTAGGGCAAGCACGCGTACCGCTGCGGGGAGCAGTAAAGACAATTACGGACATTCCCCGTTCGAGTTGAAGTTTAAGTTGGGTGAACTCGGTTGCGTGATGCACCGACCGCGCCGTGAGGAATCGCGACTGCACCGAGAATGCACACGAGTGATTTCTGCACGCATCGACATCTGTCGCCCAGAATCAGTCAAATAAATTCTCACTAAACCTTCCAAAAAAAATGAAGCACCTCGAATAGAACAAACATAATCCAATATCTCCGTAGACTTTTCTAAAATTTTTTAAATAGAATTCTTGTCCCCATCCATCATTTCTTGGCATTGCGAGATCTCCGCAGCGTACCCTTTTCAGCTCATTTTTATTGAGACAAACTGGACGAGGATCACCCCAAGTGGGTGGAGGTCTGATTTCAAGACGCCATTTTGTGATTAAAAAGTAAGACCATATTCTCGAGTTAAAATTCGTTTCGCTCAATTGAAATGTTTTCAGAAATTAATCAAATGCAGTCAAACGATTTTTTTAAACGAACCAAATTTCTTTTCTGCGGATACTTAATAGTATTTTAGAGAGATAATAATTTCGCCATCCTCATTTTTCTTTGTCAGCAGCCATTACCCTCCTCGGCGTCTCCGGTCGACTAACGCTCGCCATGAAAGGGAGCAGAAATCTGCCTTCCTCCTCGTCGATAAAAATACAACACCGAGGGAAGCGAATGATTCAAAGCAAACAACGTCGCAAGTGACAAGACCCCGGGATTGAGTGACAAAGACATTCGCCAGGTGTCGGATAGTCTGCAGCCGCGTCGATCGCGGACCTCTTCGCTCCCCCACCTCGACAGTCCTTCGCCTCTCCGGAAAGGAAAGCTGGACGATTCGGGTGACAAAAGGCTTTGTCACCAGGCATTAGACGTCGGCTAGAAGAAGAGGACAAATAGAAAAAAAAAGAGAGACAGAGACAAGGCTTTGGACACCGTCCGAGGCGACCTTACCGACTGACCGACTGTCCTCTACAGTCCGATTCGCGCCGAAGAAAGGGGAAACTGGCACGGCAGGTTTATCCGGCCGCCACTTGGGTATCCCTTTATCCTTGAGACAGCGGCTTATCCGACACGATCCCTGGTTGTTATCGTCGCCTAGACGGTGATTTATGACCTCGCACACCTACGTCTAGCCGCGCAAATCGCTCCGCTTTCGAGCAAGTGTCGGCTGCATACCTGCTGCAAAGTGATACTCTGCAGCATCAAGAGCTTCATGCAGCATGTTAAACGCCGATTCGGCCCATTTAAGGTGTTATGAATGTGTCATAAATATATGTATATACATGAAAAAGTCAAAATATTTCAAAATCTTTTCTTCGAACTGGGTGCTCCGAATTATTTGAGACTTCAACACGTCATTGTGGAGATCCTAAGGAGAAACGCGGTGCTCGTGAAATTTCATTTTTGATACCAAATTTTTCTATTTATCCCAGACTAGAACCAAGAATACATATTGAAAAAAAAAATGAAATTTCAAGAGCACCACGTTCTTCCTTAAGACCTCCATAATCGCGTGTTGAAGTTTCAAATGATTCAGTGCATTCAATTTGGAGAAAAGTTTTATAAATATTTTGACGTTATGTATATAAAACGTCAGGGAGGTCATATATAATAAAATTATATATATATATATAATTTTTTGATACATATAGAATGACCCTTTCATATCACCTTAAAGGATGTCCAAAGCTACGCCCATCGCATCACGGGTAGACATCGCCGTCCCGCGACAGACAGCCGATTCAAAGATCGAAATCAGATGAGAATCAATTAGCAATCGGTCGCTCTTCGAGTAGCAACACCAATCAGAAGTGGTTTCGCCTCCACATCCGTAAACTCCTTCGCTGATACGGAACGGACATGGCCAAATAGGCTTTAAATCGGGCTTTCATCCGCTGGGACATGCCGGGCAATATGGCGAAAAAGGTCGGTCGGTTCTCGAGAGACACGCAATACCCAAAGAGGGCCTCGCCCGTCGCGTAATGCGCCAATGCAAATGCATCTCCAGGCTCGCCTAACCCGTTCGCCGCGTTCTCCGTTTCTCTTTTTCAGCGACTCTCTCGGCCGATCCGTCGCAGGCCTACGCGGAGGTCCGGGCTCTTAATACGGTTAGTTACTGCCACGGCGGCTTTTGTTACGCTCCAAGACACTTGCCCGGCAAGTGGGATCGCCGCTTCCTCATCCGGCATGTCCGAGCAATGAGCTAAACGATTAATAAGAGCGTCGGCGGTGCGCGGAGGGGCGGGAGCGGAATCGCGGCCGCGAATGCCGGTACCATGCCGCTAGTACCACGTCGCTGGTACACCACGGTGTAATACCCGATCCGACCGCCACCCGTAATTAAGAGCGGCCGCGGACGCAAATCACGAGCGGAATGGCCGGGCATAACTTAGGCGCAACGTTGAAACCCCCGTGAGAATTTATTGAGGGCTCTGACCAGGTCGGAAGTGCTTGTATCGACGTTTTTTTCTGCGTTATTTTAGTCCTTCGCATGGCGTTGTTTTCTCGTTCTCTCAGAAGTGTGTACATTTCCGATGAGCGCTCGTTGAAATATGCGAAATAGAGCCTTACGATGAAATAGGACTTGGGGATAATGGGATTGGGTGCGAAATGGTTATGTATACTGGGAGACATCAATGCCCTCCCATCCTGCACAGGCGATGCCGTATCTGCAGGGGAGGCATTCATGCCCGCCAATGTACACTGGGAGACATCAATGCCCTCCCATCCTGCACAGGCGATGCCGTATCTGCAGGGGAGGCATTCATGTCCACCATTGTACGCGTAGGTTATTTTGTGTTCCCGAGCAGCGGAATAAAAGTATATGTAGGGTTTTTTTGGAGTACAATAAAGTGTGAACGAGAGAAAAATTGTAAATGATGGTAATGGGTAATGTGTATTTAAATCTGTTTTTTAGGTCCGTTTAACGCGTGAAGATGTCAGAAATAAAAGATGATTGCCACGGGATCCTTTCTGTTAAGTGTTGGGCAGCACCGCAAAGCGACATTCCCCATCCTTTTCCTCTAATGCCCGTGAAATAGAGTCGTGGCTTCATGATAATTCCCGGGGAACAAGGGAGCGAGTAAGAAGCGTGAGGTGGAAGGAGACATGCGACACTCGTGAGCCCCATGAGGTGACGATCTCATATGGGGAAGTACTAATCCTGAGTGGTTCTCGGGGACTATCAAAAGCGGTGCGGTGATAATTTCTATTCTTCCTACTTAGATCGACGAAATTCATTCGCGACGTCATAACAATTCCTATCGAGCAAGGAGGCGAATAAGAACCGAACATCAGAACGAAACACATCACTGAGCTCCACAAGAATTGACCCCACGAGGTGACGATCCCACATGGAACCATGAAACAACAATTATACTTCTTACATCCACGAATTCCATTCGCGAAATCATAACAGTCCCTATCGAGCAAGGAAGCGAATAAAAACCAAAAATTAGAATGAAACTCGTGACACTCCTGAACGCCACAAGATTCGAACCCATGAAATGACGATCCCATATGAGCCATGGAGTAGCAAGGTCGAGCGGTCCTGGGAGGCTATCAAAAGCTGCTCATCCAATCGCGCACTCGGAATTCGAGCGACTTCCAACCCTCTTGTCCTTAAGTGCTCGTCGGAATTCCAACCTCGCCGCCTGCCAGGAGAGGAGTCGCCTCCTGGTCGAGCCCGATAAAGCGCCTCCACCCGGTGAGATATCGCGCGTCGTTAAGACCTCGATACGTCGAACGGCGCCTCGCCGACGATTTTAACGTTTACAGTTATGGTGCCTCCCCCTGCCCCCTGGACGTCTCTCACAGCACGAGATCGGGGGGCAGAGAATAATAATGAAGGCTGGAGTTCCATATGGATCTCCAGCCCTGCATCGAGAAGGTCTTGAATCGAGTATCTGGAATGTCCAGGGGACCATAGGAAGTCCTGGGGTCGCCGAAACGCTCTTCTACGGGGACCTTTTCAACGGATATGGGTTTTTAGTCCCCGAGCTGCGTTATAGCTGGAAATTAAAGGAGCTCCTTTATCCTGTCGGGATGGAAGAGACGAAGGATTGGTCTCCTTCGTCAAGCACGATTTTAAGAATTTTCTATGGTTACGTACTAATTTAATGGATTCTATGGTGTCAAGGGGATGTGGAAATGGCATCTGAGGGCTCAATCGTTCGTGAAGCTTTTCTCCGAACTGGGTGTACGGAATCGTTTCAAATTTTACGTGAATATGAAGACTGTCAGCAAGCTCCGGACGTGAAATTTTTATTTCTTATAAAACACTTTTAAAATATTCATAGACAAATTTCAAAAAAATTGAAATTTTGTGGGGGTCAGGACCTTCCTTGTAGTCTGCATAGTCACATTGCAAAGTTTGAAAAACGATTCAGTACACCCGGTTCGGAGGACATAAATGAAACCTCTTTGACACCACTTTCCCAACTTCTTAATGTACGTAGAAGGTCGCGTTTTTCATAAACGAGACCTCTTTGATAGCACTTTTGCAAGCCCTTAATGTATGTAGAGGGTAATAGGAGGTGCATCCCTGTCTGCATTTTCGACAAATACACGACAGTCTGGCTTCCGCTCTCTGGCCTGCTATAATGGACGCACGCGCGATGGCTCGTTAGCGGAGAATTACAAGTAAGTTTCTATGAGATCGCAGGAAGCCTTCAATCACCGCGTCACCCTTATACGGAAGCTTTCCAATGGATATAGATTTAAGCCCTCGAGCCGTGCCGGTGCTAGATTGAAGGAGTCGTAACCACGCTTCTTTGCTCCTTGCTACCGAGGGAACACAGGTCCTTCACCCATCGGGTCTCGTGATTCAATTCGCAGGGCGATTGTCCAATCAAGAGTGGCATTAAGTCTCTGAAAACCATTTTAGGGGGTCCCCACGTCTTGGACACCATATGGAACAGGGTAGTGAACACTCAATAGCTGCTAAAAGCGAGTTGACAATAGTGACGCAGTCCAGGATATTTTTTCCATCGGATCGCTATCACGTATTTTTTTTTGTAAATAAAAAAAACAATCTAAAATCCCGAAAATCTTCACCGACTGGAAAATATTTCCAAGACACCCCAGTGAGATTGAGCATTCAACGTTGGGCATTGAATTATCGGCGGCATTAAACGTAGCAATCAATTTCATTTAATGTTCAATAAACGTGGTAAAAAAAATTCGAAACCGGAGAATCTGGATAAAGTTTGCGTTAATCCAGTAAATAATTCAGGAAGAAATATTTTCCATTCTACCCGACGCACCAGGCTAAACATCGCAAATAAGGACCAGGCGAGCGTTCCGCGCCTTATACATGTATTTGGCGCGAAACTCTGCCCAGTTTTCTTCGATCGATCGAGTTTCACTGCATTACCGATCCTTGAGAATGAGAGCGAAATGAAACTCTCGCTCTCGCCGCATTTTTTCGCACCTTCCCCTTTCTCTCAGTCCTCCTTTCCCGAAGTGTCGCCATTTTTCACGGAGACTTCAACTCCGTATATAACAAATGGTGCCCATTCGTCCGTCCCATTCCGTCCTTGTGACTTTTCAATTCGAGGCCCTTGACAATGCTCACCTGCTCGATTTATGCTCGCATCGGCCAGAGTCGTATTTTCGCGCGAGAGATCGCCGGCTCGATAATAAATAAAATTAATTACCTCGGAGAATCTTCAGGAGATTTACCAGCCAATCTCGGCTGACACCTCGCCATCAATTCCATCTACTTATCTATCCACGCCGTAACCATCATTTTTACACCCCACCCCGTCCACCTCGTAACCCTGCTCGTCCACCCTCCTCGGCATCTTTCCCCTCTTCAATTACCACTGTATTTCATTTTCACTGTCTTCAACTACTACCTCAGCCATCATAAATTTGTCTCCCTTCACCAACAATTTCCTCGGAGTCGGTCTTACGGGACTTCTGGTCCCGGAGCATGACGAATGCGCGTCCACCTATCTCTGTCTCCCCGCGGCGTATAACCCCGAACTTATGTAGCACCATTTCGCGATAAAAACTCCCCGAACTCCACGTCGTATACCCCAAACCGAGAGAGTATCCCCTCAGGAAATCATGGATTTTAATGCGAGAAATCGCGCGGAAATTAGCTGAAAATTGCAAACAGAGATCACCAAAACGTTGCCACAATTTAAAGGCCGACCGTTCCTTGTTACCGAATCCAATTGTTGTTTATCATATGGAGTCAAAGGCAGTCGGTTCTCAACGAAGAAAATTGTTTTCACTGAATTCCTCGCCTGAAACTTTTTAGCTAAAAGAATCGCTCCCTCCTTGTCTCAGCACCCGACATCCCATTTCACGGTCTACGTATCCGAACGAAACCCCTAAATGAAAAAGCCCAACCGAGATCTGAAACCAGAACCATTAAAAAAACACTGTCTAATTTATGCTATCTATACCGTTAGCCTCTCTACCGACACAGGGAATGACGCGAGCCATGAGAAGGTCAGTCTTCGGGTAACCTAACTTGAAGCGAACATCACGCGAGTAACCATAATTTATATTACAACCCTAACTAAAAACTAACGATCGAACGAGCAAAAATTAACCCGGTCGTTCCCACCTCAGAGGTGGTCTGGCTTCTTAAGGTGATATGAAAGGGAGGAGTCAATCGTTTATGAAACATTTCCCCGACCTGAGTGTACCAAGTCGTTAGAAGCTTCGGCACGTGATTATAAGGACCCTAAGGAAGAACGCGACACTCGGGAAATTTCATTTTTCAACAAAATTTGTTCATTTACCACAGACTAGAACCACGGATATATAAATATATATATTTTTTTGTTAATAAAATTTCACGAGCATTGCGTTCTTTCTTAGGACCTTCATAATCACGTCAAGTTTGAAATTACTGCACCCAATTTGTAGAAAAGTTTTATACATTCTTGGACGTTTTGACATACACAGAATGGCTCTTTCCTATCACCTTAAGGTGTTATGAACATTTATAAAATATTTTGACGTTTCGATATATATATAGAATGACCCTTTCATGACACCTTAACCCCGTCCAGCAGGAAGCTCCCAAGCCTCGGAATGTCCAGCGGAGCTGCACGTCGAAATTACCCTCAGAGGACGTCCACCCGGAGATACGTCAACATGCTCTTACGGTCCCCATGGCTAACCATGGGGATCGAAGTAACGGACCGCCGCGACGCTAGATCCGCGGAAGAGACGCCTTCGACGGAGGTTCTGCGCGATCGCCGCCCTCACCGTCGTTCCTCGAAGGACTCGATCCTATCGGGAGGCAGGGCTTCCTGGTGCGGTCCATCCGGGAACCTGGACGTCATGATTTAAAACTACAGCCCGACAGATCTCTATCTGGTCGCCGCGAGGGGTACCCGCGTCCAGGACGCATTTCGCGTCTTACGAGGGACGTCGCGTCGTTAGGCGTCGCTCGAGTTACGCGCTGCGAGGAAACGCCGTCCCCGAGGAGAGCGAAAACGTTAACGACCCCCTCAGGTCGTTGTCCGGTCGTTAAAAGGATCCCCGGCCGATCAAACCTGGCCCGAGAGAAGTCCAGGTGCGATTTTACGACGGTGGACAAGCCGGACACGGGGTCCCGGGCGCAGTTTTTTCCTCCTCCGGGACGTCCCTCCTCTCGATCGCAAAAACCCGAGGTATTCAAGGACTTAAAAAGTAACAAGGGGGCAAGGAGCCCCGAAATAGCCCCCCGGTTAATCGCTTTATGATACGCAGAAGGTGCGTTGCACTCGTCGAAACCTACCCTGCCGGCTCGCCGAATGGTTTTACGATGCCAGGATCTTGTTGAAATTTGATCGTTCAAAAGCAAGATGGAGGAAAGTATTCTTACAAGCGTTCCAGGGACCCGATTCTCGAGTACATACTGATTTCTGTCGCATACGAATGGATTCGCGCTCGCGTCGTTAGATCAGCGAAAATATCAGATCCTGGGTCCCGATTCTGGGGCCACTTTCTGTGGAACCGACCATAGACTACTACTGCTAACTTACTACTAACTACTTCATGGCATGAACTCAAGAATCGGGACCCTTGGTGGGTTCGAGGGGGCAAGGGGCGACACCTGTGGCACCTTGTGTGTGCATTGTTTGTAACTAATGACCCGGTGGCTGTTTCCACGTCCGAATAGTGTACAGATTCCCGGCTGTCTCTTCTGCCGTTCGTTCGAGCGGATTCAGGTTTCCCGGCGAGGTGACCAGACTCTCCTTTCTTCGCTGCGTTAATAATGCAGCGATCGCTGAATACGTAATTGCTGATGCAGGGGGCATTTGAAGAGAACAGACGTTCTCGGTACGCCGAAAACGTTTCGGCTTTCGAAAATGTATATTTAGAGAAACTCTGTAGAATTTCTCGGTGTATCGTGTGGCGTCGTCTATGTCGACGTTATCCTGCCACTCATACACATTTAAAAAGGATACACATAGAAAAAATTCAGATCATTGAGCAAAATCGTTTGATCGATCGCGGATTTCAGTTCACTTGGCCAAACTCGCTTTATTCAACCAAAGCGTTCGGTTAAACGGTTGTCAATTTAATAAAACATCTTAATCATAAAGTATCCCTTCTAGGATAGAATCGATGCCACCGAAATATCGATACTCCTATTACTCGCATCGAAATAAAAGCATCGACACCTCGTACGTACTCAAAACGTACACAATCGTACAAACCAAACCCACCTCCGGTTAAACAGTGCAGGACGATTCAATCGATTCTACGTGTAAGCAGGTACAAAACAAAAATTAATAAAAAAAAAAATACCTGCTAATCCGCGTATCAGGTTCAGCACAGGTACTTTGCATTAGCACAAAGTACCGAGATTGTCCTGCCATAACTACTAGGCATTGAGATGATAAATGGAATAAATGAGTATATCCCAATCATCGGTTTATCCCACATCCTTATATGGCGTAAAACTCACCTCCTTGATGCCGTCGAGTCTGCCAAGGCTCTTGGTGCCCCTAACGGGGGGGAAGGCGAGGTCCTGCCACGTGGAGGCGCCTCCACGGGGTCTGGTCTCGGCGGCGTTGAGTCCTCGGGCCCTGCTCTTGCTCTTGCGCTTGTCCAGTAGATGTTTCGCCCTGGACTTGCGCACAGGGGGCGCGTCGTCCTCAGGGTCGCTGTGGACCTCCCACCTGGAGGGCGACTTGAAGCGGCGCCGCGGCGAGGTGGGCGAGGTCACGGGCGAGGTGAGCCTCTGGACGAGGGTGCCGAACATGGTCATCGTCGGGCGGTAGGGGTTGGGGGGTGAGGGTGCGGTCCTCACAGGCCGATTTGCCGAGACGAATCCGTGGCGCTCATCCTCTCGGGTCGCTCAGCGCTCGCTCGTTTTCGAGCCGTGGCGCCGTGCGCACGCCGGGGAGCTCGCTCCGCGATAGACACGTGACTCCGCTGGCGGCTGGGAGGGGGGGAAGGGGATGCCGCCAGTCGAGCGCGAGGGGTAGGACGGCGCGGAT
This sequence comes from Orussus abietinus, assembly GCF_000612105.2. Taxonomy (NCBI): domain Eukaryota; kingdom Metazoa; phylum Arthropoda; class Insecta; order Hymenoptera; family Orussidae; genus Orussus; species Orussus abietinus. The sequence goes on from NW_019396013.1 coordinate 38,116, forward strand.
AGGGACAGGGGGTGGGTTGGCGGCGAGTCGCGGCTCGCGTGGGCCCGAACCCTTCCGGAGCGCTCGAGGTGACTGCGCAACCCTCGCCGCGCAGGGGGAGGGTCTCAACCCGACCGCCCCGTCGCGATCGGGCTGCGGGTGGTGGCGCGGCACTCGCGTCGCGACTCGCAGCGGGTCGGGCGCTCGCCCTCGCCCCGGCGATACATGTCGCGTTCGCGTTGATTGTTTGGTAAATATACCGCTCGCGGAATTCGCAAACTTCCTCGCGAGCTTACCGGCACGATGGCGACGCTTCTGAACGTGGTCCACGGCCTCGGGTCGGGAATTCCGAGGGGCGCCTAGGCGCCCGTGCTCGCGGCGACGACCGCGCGTCGCCGGCGACGCTGGATTCGGACAGGCATTCGCCCGGGAGCATGCGCCACTCGCGGACACCGTTTGGTCTCTCTTTATCTTTTTAGCTCGCGGCAGGTTTCACTCGATCCCTTCGAATAGGAGTGCGGAACAAATGCGCGGCAAAGGAAGAATCACTCCGGAATACGATCACCCCGTCGTCGCACGCGTGTCGGGGAATCGTGGTCTCTCTCCACGCGACGTTGCCGCGTCAAGAACGATGCTCGAACGCGACGTGCCGCCGTCACTCGCCGAATCGAACTGGTCGCGCGGCCACCGCCGCGTCGACCGGTTGGCCTCGCTCCCCCGAGGACGACCGAGACCCGCCGAGAACTCCCGAGTGCCGCCGACCGCGCACGAGCGACCAGCCGGTTACCATAGTAACCGAGACTTTAGCCTCGGGGCCTTACGTCGCTCTCGGCCGCGCTCGGTCCCGCTCGGCCGTTTTCGGCCGCTCTCGGCCCGCGGACCCACCCCTGTCCGATCGCTTTCCGCTGGCCCGAACCATCCAACTGCCGACCGCGGGACGGACAGGGTGGTGCCCCTCGCAGTACCCGGTACCGTGAATTCTGGCAAAAACGACCCGCTCGGCTGGATAATCGCCATTCCTGTTATGAAGGATTTCAATTGTCATGGATGGGAACGGAAACGCATCAAAGCTGATGCGAAACCGGATAAGAGACTTCGCGTCGGCCATTCCGAATTAACTTTGAATATAGCGTGTCGACTCACCTAAAGTAATTACGTACAACATACTCAAAGTAAAATATGTCTACTCTTAAATATATATATATATATATATTTAAGAGTAAGGTGTTTGGCACGTGACGACCAGATATTTAAAGAAAAAGATGATACCATCCAGATGATCGAGTTCTTCTCGAGGTACACAATTCCTTAGAATTGCGAAATCACTGTAACTAGGGTAATGTCTGAGGGGGGAGGAAAATTGAGATTTGCATACTTAATCGCGTCCCATTATTAACAGGTAATTCGGTGCGCCGGTCATTGCGACCGATGGATCTGGCCGGTGACGATGAAAGGGTGTTACCTCTCTCCATACGCGGGAACTAATGCGAAATTGCGGGAAGGAAAGACCAGAGGATTCGTACGCGTCAACTGTACTTAGGATAATTATCCTCCGGGGAAAGAACGAAAAGCAAAGATTCCACGGAACGAATCCGCGGGAGGTGCAAAAGGAACAGGACGGAGATTCGATCTTGGGGGATAATGATTCGGTGGATGCGAATTGCACGATCGCCCGGGACTACTAGACGATTATTAATCATCCCTGGTATTGCCCAGCCTGGCAGAGTAATTGGACTCTTGACGAATCCCTGTTCTAATGACGTTATTAAGATTGCCGTTTGCACGCTGCGTTTCCATGCGACTCGAGACGAGCAGGGCGGAAGTCCGGAATCGCACGACTCGTGCCGTTGCTCATAAGTAGGACGAAATAATAGTGATTTTATCGACCCAGTGACCTAGGGCGACATATCGGTGTCATGGGACTCCATGAAGAACGCATCATGCCGCGTTGAAGTGATACGGAGGGGATTGGAGACTCGCTCTTGAAGAAGTCGAACCAATTAGCCGTTAAGTCCCTCCGAGTGATGAATTACCGGGAGAAGCGATTCCTGGCAAAGGAGTATGATTGATCTCGAGGAGTTTCTAATATTTGTCGGAAAAAAACCGATTAGCTTCTTCAGTGGCTTCAATATGGCCGCCGTGGCCGCGCAAACGCGTCGAGCAACCCCATCGCTCATGGTGGCTCGAATTCAAAACTTCCGCTCGCAAGTCGCCGGATCCAATAACCATTAACTACCTTGCCGGAGAATTTAGGGAATCTCGGTGTTACTAACGACTCCCGGCTGTTTTGCATACATACTCGCTGAGAAATGGGCCGTACCCGCCGAGGTCGTGTAGCATTAGCATGGGAAGATACTCCGCGGGCCGCGAGGAAATAAACATATTGTTATCGATGCCCGACTGTTATTATAATCAACGGTTCCACGCGAAAGATATCGCCGGCGAGAAAGGTGAATTAAAATCGTACATTCCTCGCCTGTGAGATAAACTATTTGGCAGCCATGATGAGGTCGCCGGGTCTCTTCGTGATCACACAGAGCTTATCACTGGTTGTTGATCGATCTCCCAATCTCTTTCAATTTCTGGGTTTTTATCGATCTCCAGTTTTTTAATATTTTTTTAAGTGACGCTTCTTATACGGTGGTAAGAACTCATACGATATAAAAGGGAAGAGTATCGAGGAATTAAGCACATTTTTTTATGGATCGTTATTCATATTCATCTTCTGGTGTTAATATTGTCGTGTCCGAAACAACAAAAGGCGATGTGGGATAATTGGTGAAAAAAGAATTACATAATTAATGGTCATTATCTTTATGCTCCGTAACGCCATGTGACTTTGTGGTCACATTTCCGGTAAAACGTTGTCATTGTACCCCTTCATCTAACCAAGGAATTTGTTCATAACTTGAAAATTTATAAACGTTCCTGCTTATACAGATTTATATTAACTCTAAATATGTAAACTAATATATAATATCAGAAAATGATTTGCAAATTTAATTTGCAAATTTCCCATTGAATCAGTTTGTTTTCGGCTTGAAAACAGAAATTGGGTTACAGAGGGTTAATTTACAATTAGAAGTGCCAGTTCTAACGCGCGGCGGCCATTTTTAAGAGGCAGACGCGAGCATATCCGCCTAATCGTGAGTTCCAGGGCCGCGAGAAGAGTCTCGATGGATTTTAGGGAAAAAGAGGGCGCGAACGTGATTCGACGTGTCGTGAAATCATCACGGGCCGATGACGAGGCGCCTTCCTTCGGGATCGGATTTCCGATTGGGTATATCGACACCCGGGCTAGAAGGGTGCAAAAAACCCGGGGACAAGGGAGCGGGGACTCGCGCACAAACTCAAAGGCGAATATATCTCTCCTCGTGGCCGAAATCCGATCCACTCTTCACGCTAGTTTTCTTCGGCAGGCCGCCATTCTTGGACGGGATCGGTTCGAGCGGCGACCAAACGTCCCGGCCCGGAACGAACGACCGCCATTTTTCTTCGCGAAAGGACGTCAAACGAATCGTCGCGGCATTAATTCGCGACGGATAGGCACGCGGTCTTAGAACTGTGAGAATTAATTACGGGACGGCTATTATCGCCGACTTGTCCGAGCGGAACCTCTACGAGTCACGTTCCTTGGATTGCAGGGCGCGATGACGGACATCTTTTCCTCCACTATTCGAGAAGACTCTTCGAGCTCGACTTGGGAGTGCCATCGAAGAAAATTCCGTCTACTTTCGATATAAATATTAATAAAAATTTATGTACAAATTTGATCGGGTCGGTATTTTTTACACGTCAATGATACGTCGACGACATAAAAGTGGCGTCGAAGAGGACTTGCTTATGAAACTTTTCTCCGAACTGGGATGTAACGAATTGTTTCAAAACTTTACAATGTGAGTATGGAGATTAGGAGGAAGGTCTTGACACTCGTGAAATTAAAATTTTTTTAAAAATTTGTTTACGGATATTTATCTAATTAAAAAAAATGAAATTTCATGAGCGTCAGGACCAAACTTCTAGTTTCTACATTCACGTTGTAAAGTTTAAAACGATTTGGTGCACCCAGTTTAGATAAAAGTTTCATGAACAATTAACCTCTCAGATGCCACTTTAGATTTATAGAAATGCGTTCACGTTGCGTCAGGAATGGTATAACATTGTTTGAGAGTAACGTGTGTATCTTTTCGAAATTTCCAATCCCAGGAGAAATTATTCTGAGGCTGAGAACGCTCGGGGAGAAATGTCGCAGAAGTAATTCGACTCCTCCTCGAGATAGAACCCACAGGTGGTGGGTAAATAAATTTCAACTATCACGGAACTCTTGGCAGGCGGACAATCCCGTCCACGTTTCTGATTTAGCCCCTGCGAGACTTGGGAGTCGTTTTTTTAATAAAAGTGTGTGGAGACCTGGGAAACATTTGTCTAACGATGCCGCGAGGTAGGGATAAGGTGATAAGGCGATAACCACGTACCCCATATCCATCTCGTTTTTAAATTTAGGGAGGCCGAGGGGATCCGTCGGGTCCGTAACTGCGACTTTTTATTTTACTCCACTTCCGACTCGCGGCGTGAAGAACGTTATTGCGGCCAGACGCCTTTTTGTCGAGCGAACACAAAGTGACTTTTTCTACGGCGTCCTGGCGCTTTTATTTCGTCGCATTGTCTAGGGAGACAATGCCCCACGTCAGGGCTGGGGAAATGCGAGGCGCATCCTCGGGGCGGAGACCCGTAAAAGGTGCATTTCGAATGCATCCATCGTCCGTTCTTTGAAAGTTAAACTCTTATATTGACCCGACCACCGAGAGTCCTCGCAAAAATCGTTCGACATCGAGAACTCAGGTAACATTGACGGACACACGTCATGACGTTAGACACAAATTGCCAACGTTAACGAGTAACTTCCGTGCCGTGTCGGAAGTGCAGAGTCAGGATTACGTAAAATACCCCGCGCCATTGTGGAGACCTTCGGAGAGCTTCTTTACTGTCCGACCTCTTCAGAGTTGTTCATAAATCGCGTGTGTAAATTTTCGCGAAGAACTTTTACAGGCGCGGAAAACTTTCTCCGGCGAAAAGGAACTAGTCACGCTTTTACATGGACTGGGATAAATATTTTTTACGACTCGGAGGAAGACGCGAGTAAACATGATTCAAACACGTACCAAGATATTAATCGTACGTACGTTTCAAATTTGTCATTTTTCCGCTTTTTCTTTTCCTTGGAATTAAATCTTTCTCATTTTTATATATGTTTGTAAGTATTTTAGAATATTTTTATGGATATCTTCAACTTCATATAAAGTAATCTTAAGAAAGCAGCACTTAAGTATCCTTATTAACAGACGGTAAATACCTAGTATTGTAAATGTTCCTGACTTCAATGGCAAGCCTTGAACTGTCGAGGTTTGAATACCTTTTCCCTAGAATTTAACCATCCTAATTTTTATACGTATTCCTGAGTATCATAAAACATTTTCACTTAATTCGCCCCATCATATAAATTACTTATAAGAAAGCAACAAGTAAATATTGTCATTACCGTACAGTAAATATCCAGTATCGTAATCGTTTCTCAGTCCGGCAGCAAGCCTCGAAATGTCGAAGTCTGAATAACTTTTCCTGAAATTAACCCTTTGCACTCGAGGCTTCTTTCGCCCGGACGACCCAGCAACTTGAGACGATTTTCCGCATACTTGGTGAATTTCATCCAGCTAACTTAAAATGATTTCACGTACAAATTAACGTATAAAACTATTATATTTTAATATTNTCCTATATTTTCTATATATTGAACGAATATCGTACATTTTGTAAATGTTTTCCAGACATTTGAAATATTTGCAAAACGTTTACTTCAGAATATTATCCCTATAATATTTATATAACATTACCTCCATGTGTTTTCATAATATTTTTCTACCAGATATACAAAACATTTCGTTTCATTTTAATACAAGTATTTAGTTTGTTTAATATTATCTGCCGAATACATTATAAACGTTTTAAAAATATTTGAAATAAAAATCACACGTTTTGCTCCCATAATAAAATAGCGGATCGAAAGTATTAGAAGAATTTCTCGTGTTATTTGATACCAAATGAAGTGTCCGATAATAGTCCTGAGGTAAAAAATGTATTTTTATTACATGTTCATAAATTAGAAAATATAATTACATTTATGTTTACAAATCATTGAAACTAAATATGTCATTGAGATTTTCAACAAATATTTCAGATATCTTCGAATGAAATCTACAAGAAATCTTAAAAAACCTGTCGCTTGAGATATTTAGCAAAGATTACAAAGAAATATTTAGAAATTATTCTATGCTACTAGAGTCCATGCTAGAACTGAAGTATTACCTTTGCGGGATGCTACCGTGGATTTCTTGTGGAACTTTTTTTTTATTAGACATGGCAACCCCGTCCTATTAGTCAGGATCGTCTCAGGTAAATGGCAAGAGGTATCATTCTACCCTTCGTCAAATTATACAAACATATATATCCATTGTTGCCGATCGGGTTTCCGCATTAAACCAAATGGTAACGTAGAGTCACCCCTTGAGTGCAAAGGGTTAAACCCTTCTAATTTTTATATATTCCTACATATCATAAAACATTTTCTCGGTCATTTCCATCTTCACATAAACTACTTTTCAGAAAGCAGGAATTAAGTATCGTTATTACCGTACGGTATAAATATCTACTATGGTGATCGCTCCTAAATCCGGCCGCAAGCCTCGAAATGTCGAGGTCGGAGTCGCGGCGAACTGCGCTTGGCTGCAACTTCGGCGAGATGGGAAAGTCGCGTAATGTCACTTAACCTAACCCGATCTACCCTAACCTATGTGCGTACAAAGTGTGCCACATATCGGCGCGAGCACGTCGCGGATTTTCTCGCGCTGTCGAGCGCGCATGCGCGGTGCACCGGGCCGCAATTGGGTCCAGCCGCTTGCGTGCCGCCGCAGCGGCCGCCGCACTATGCCGAGAAATATTATCCTTCGATCTTGCCGCGGGTTTCACCCGACAGGAAATTAACGACTGGCCGCCGCCGTTCGAGAGCCGCCTTGCCCAGATATCAGTCATAAAGTCGAGCCGGAAGTGAGCCGGCCGAGGAAGTGTCGATGCCGGCCCCTCCGATGCCGGCACGGCCAAGAATGCACATTCGAACTTATTGATTTCCCCTCAACGGGATAATAACTCCTTTCGCTTTCGTGTCGGTGACGTAACCTCCAGAGGAGAGCGGAAAAACACTTTCCTGCCGATTTACACATTGCGCGAGCACTCGACTTGAGATTTTCTACGGGTAATCGTGGAGGATAAGTACTGGAATTTAAACGGGTGAGAACGAATCTCGTGCGAATGATTGGTAAGATACCTATTTCAATCACATTGATTATTTTCGATTATTAAATCACCACCGAGTTTCTTACCCTATTGAAGTGCTAGAGGCAAATCGCAGAGTCGGACTGGCGCGAAATTTTTTCTTCAGCGTCCAGTGACCTATAATCATCTATGGTGAAGCATCGGGAAGTAAAGATAAGGAATCTCAACTCATCAGACTTTTAATTGTGAGAATGATCGGTAAGATATCAATTTCAATTAATTATTATCAATTATTAAAACACCTTCGTATCCTTCTATATTACAAAATTGCAGAGTGTAAATCGGAGCGGCAATCTAAAGTGCGATTCTTTTTTCAGCGTCCACAAACCTAATGATCATCCATATGAGAGCGAAAATTTAAGCAGAGCAAAATAAATCTCAATCATCAGCCTTATGATCGTGCGAATAATAAGTAAAGTATCTATTTCAATCGTACATTATTTTCTATAATTAAATCCCGCGTTCTTCCGTATCGCGGAAGAGCAAGAGGTAAATCGGAGCAGCACTTTCAGATGCGATATTTCTTCAGCACCCAACAACCGCATGCCCATCTACGGCGACGCATCCCCACGTGCGTGCCCAATAAGTGACCGAGGAATGCGTCGGCGTGGAGGCGCGAGACGTTCCCGGAAAGATCGTCGACCGTGCCGATCACCTCTGACCCAACGCACCGGACTCGCAGCCGCTGCGATTTCCGCATGGCGGCCCGCTAACGCTCGGGAACCGCCACGAGAGTCGTCATGAATCGTGCCAGGAGCGCCGACAATGGCCGTCGGTTTTTGACGGCGGAGGTTGCGGCTTTTAACGGTTCCCTTGGACCCCAGGACTGCCGTTTGTCGTGTGACGTCGCCCCGAATGGCCGACACGCGTGTGCGTGCGCCTCCATCAACGAACACATCTAGAATCGCAGCGATAACGGAGAGAGCGATAACGAGCGGGGAGTTATGAACCCGCGATAATTTGCATTTTAGATTTGATTATTGCTGGACGACCGACGCGGAAACGCTGTCCCGGGAAAGGAGGACCCAACATCCAGGATCCAGGATACGGGACCTCTAGGGTCCCTAGGAAACATGCCGGTGAATTTCCCCGCTCTGGGATAAGTTGCGACTCTCAGGGGCTCAGCGCGCTGCTGCTCGACAGCGCGCGAGGTCCCTCGTAAAGCGCCCGACAGTGCCTCTGCTGACTTTTGGTACCCTACGTCTGGTCAGGCACTAATTGCGAGTAATCAACTCTCTCCATCTCCATGGCTTTCGAGGATGCGACTTGCGTTTACGCACCTCGTTGGCGGAGGAGTCTGGGGTGAAAGAAACGAGCTGGAGGTCGCAGGAAGCTGCGGTTTCTCGTGAAAAGTGCGTGTAAAAATTTATTTACACAAGTTGGTCTTACTAATTCAACGGGTACATATGAACTTTAGGTATGAGCGATGCGACACTGTTTTTCCAGGTTAAAATCTCGAGATTTCTAATTTGAATCGGTGAATTTAATGCGTGTTCACTTAGGCCCCAGGCTTCTGACCAGAGGAATAAATTTCGATGCTCTGGACATTCGGGATGCACCCGTGGATAGATAAAAGGATCCTTGGGGGCAATTAACTTTCCATTTCCTGATGAGGTGACCGCGCTGCTGATTTTCTCGTTATTGTTCGTTGGACACACAATATTTCTGATTTCATGCCGTGGTTACCTGGATGGACACGTACGCTCGCGCAACGGAGCGTGGCTAACCTCTTGACTTATTGGCAGGTGTGACTAAAAATAATCTTGTCACGGTCGCATAGACGTCGCTATAATTGTGAGTTTATTACAGAAGTGAAACGGTGGTTAATTGTGTCGGTAAAGATAAATGGACGAAGTTTCAAGTTCACTTTCAGGTCGCTCCGGTCTATACGTGGCAACATCCATCACGATGGTCTAATAAGAATAAGAATAATTCGTATGCACCAGCACTTTCGAATGACTCCGTTTGATTGATCGTTGTAGGAGCCAATATCAGGTTAATAGTGGGAATTTTAACTTTCCAATTTATATAGTTTAATTCTTCAAAAATCATAATGAGGATACATTTTTTTTTTACAGTGAACACAGGATATAATGCGATATTACAAATTTAATCGTTAGGTCAAGTCGATAGAGATCGATATCAACTCTTGTATAAATACACTCCCAGGAATGTTAACAGTCCTTCGAGCCATTACGAGGTATACGAGCGATGTCAAAGCGCAATGCCTGTATTACAACAGTGGTTGCAGTTAGCTATTACCGCTGTCAAGTGGGGACGAAAATTAAAGCTTTTCAATAGTTTTATGTTTGCTATAAATTCCGCTCGCTCTTACAAGACCTATCAAGGTATCTAAGAAGACATTATTTATGCGTAAATTGAGGCCTTGCAAGAATTCTCTCTCGGATTCCATCATTAGAGATAAACTGCGCTATTGAAGACTTTATACCTCCTTCGCCGTGTATTTCAATAACCCGCGCCAAATTGACACTTCAGGTAAAACGGATAAATAAACACTAATAAATAAGTAAGTACCTAGTTTCCGCATAAATAAGTACAGACGTGGGGGATAAAGATGCGGAGAATAAGCGATGAGATGAAAATGGGACGCGAAGGGAAGATGAAAAATTTTATTATACGATGACTCTAATTGTCTGAACGATAAATAAACATTAATAGATACGTATGCGATTTCCGCGTAAATAAATACGAATATAAAGGCACTGAAAATAAGCGACTCGATGAGAATGGAACACACAGGAGATGAACAAATTTTTTTACGTAACAACTCTAATCATTCTCACGTGAAATATCATTTTTAGTTTGAAGTGGATGAAGAAAGATGATGTGCAAATAACTAATACTAATAAATAAGTAAATACGCAGTTTCCACGTAAATATATACAAATATGAAGGCAATAATAATTCGTATGCACCAGCAGTTTCGAATCACTCCGTTTGATTTGAAATAAGGGAATAAGCGATTCGATTCGATGAAATACATGTCGGATGAAGAAATTTTTTTTGCACGACTATAATCATCCTCGCGTGAAATATCATTTTTAGTTGAAAGTGGACGACGTACGAAGTCACTTGGTGCAATGCTTCGCCGAAGTAAAACCGCCGCCCGTGCATAACCCGCGGCATGAAGATTTTACTGGAGCACCGCAAGCGGAAAGTGCAGCGAAGAAGGCCGCATCGCGGCGGCGGCCTCCTCGAAAGCCGACTAGCTCCTCTTTGTTTTGTAAGGCTCGTTCAAGACGTAGGCCGCAACGGCGGTTCCGGAGCCGCAAAGATCGCACGAATCCTTTGTTGCGTCCTTATATCCTCGCATCCCCAAGCCGCGACGACGCGGTCATTAGACCGCAAGGCGGAAAATATTCCGCGAGAATTTCGAGTCAAGGCGAGCGCGATACTTCGTTCCACCGAGTGGATCCTGGGGTCCTAGGATGGATCCGTACGACCTAGGATCGCCATAAAGGATCCAAACGTCTTCCCACGGAGTCTAACGACAAACCATGCGAAGCGGTCTCAATTTAACATTGCATAAATTGTGCATCTATGAATACCGAAAATATGAACGTTGAACGTATTCCTATATGTATAATGTCACCCAGAAAGTATTTCTCGCTGCTACCTCCAAGGATGCGTGTTAAAAATTACAAGCTTGCCCTTATACTTCACTTTTGGATGTACCGAATCGTTTGAAATTTTACATCGTGAATGTGGAGGCCCTAAAGGTCCTGATACCTATGACATTTAATTCTTAACATTTATTTATTAACATTTAAATGATTTGTGCAAAAAATTACATTGGAATCAGGATCATTTTTAAGGCCTCTATATTTCCGTGATGAAATTTCAAACAATTCGGTATATCCAACGAACACAATTACAATGCCACTTTCATATCACTTTGATGAAAAAAATGTTTTATGAATTATTAACGGTAAGAGATATAATGTCCATAGCTGTAGAAAATTTATAAGGTAAAGCGCCTTCCATTGAGGACGGCATTCCAGGATTCGTCCCGCGGGACGAAGTCGTAATCTCGAAGTGGAGTCGCGTTATTTCGCCTTTTAGCCACCGATTCCCCGAGGTATTAGACATCGGCCCCGTACATTTGTTCTGGCTATCGGTTCAATGGGCGAGGAGTAAGAGCGCCTCCTGGGAGCAATTGTAAATGTATCGATCGGGTATCATGAAAGGGCAGTTCTGGTTCAGGCTCGCCACGAGGAGCCCAGTATTCCTCGGGCCGGGTTCCTCCGGACTGACTCACCTACCGGTCCCGATCTTCCTCTCCCCACCTGCTACTCCCGGATCGGAGTAAGAGCAAGAGTAAGAGTAAGAGCAAGATCAAGACCGGAGCTTTCGGAAGTCGACGTGGGCGAAATTCCCAGGGCCGAGACTCGTCTTCTCGCCTCCGCGAGGACCGGCTTTTGTCGATCGGCTTTTAGGCGGCCATTCCCGCCAGATCGGGCGAACGACTTCTGCCTTCAAGGCCCCCGAACCTCAACGAGAGACACGGCCGTTAAGGTGACGTTCCTTCGGAAATATTATATTTATCTCTGTTTTCATCTCCGTGGACCGACGGGTTCGGCATGGCCGCATTGTATCACCCGCCCGTCCACCTACGCGCCGGGTCTATACGCTTTTGTGCGCTGACCTTGATTTTTATCTAAAAAACGATACACGAACTTTGTTAGATAAGTAAACGCGGAAATGACCCCTCAATTTAATGATCGTGCGACAAAAGTTTAGAAATTTCGGTGAGTTTAGTTGAAAAATTAAGAATTCAATTTAAATATGTGAAACGCAATGCGTTTTCTGAAAAATCAAACAACCTATAAATGCAAAGTGTGATAAGTGGACACAAAATTCCTTGTTTCATATAGATGATCCGTCCATTTACTCGACCTCGTCTATACGACTTTTATCTAAAAAACGATACACGAACTTTATTAGAGCAACGAGGAAATTACTCCTTTATTTAATAATCGCTCTGCAAAAGTTTAGAAATTTGGGTGAGTTTAGTTGAAAAATTCAGAATTTATTGCAAATTCAGTTCAAAAATGTGAAATGCAATGCATTTCTCGAAAAAAAAAACAAAAAAAATATATAAATGCTAAGTGTGATAGTGAACACCAAATTTCTCGTTTAATACAGATGGTCCATCCACCTACGCGACCTCGCCTATGCGATTTCATGTGCTGACCTCAATTTTTATATTGGAAACTCTACCCGAACATTTATTTAAAAAGTAAACACATAAATCTCTGCTCAATTTAAATATTAATTGCAGACGGCGTTCCTTCGGGTTTCTCGCACTTGTTACAAGCGCTCAATGCGATAGTCACGTAAGTTAATGCGTAGTAAATCTTCACATTAGAAATATGATTATCTTACCCGGAAATAAATTAGTAGCATTGAAATAATGCGTTAGAAGATAAGTGTGTAAAACTGTAATCAAAGTCGAATGCAGTTAGCAACGTTATCAATCACGTATTCGCTCCGTCATTATTTGCGTCGTTTGCGGCGGTTTTCTCGAAAACCAACCATGTCTGTTGAGTTTAGTTAATTTAGCCGCAAGCCGAGTTTCTCATGACACCTCGGTACCGTAAGGTCGCACCTAGAGCTCGTTGTCGAGATGTCGTTACCCAGACGGGAATTCGATTTCTCGCATCCGAGGTGCACGCACGTGAGTGCACTCACGTTGCACCGTTTCAAGGAAGGCCGCGGTCATATTGGTCGCGAGTTATGCGATTGACAGAGTTTTATGCCAAGACATAACTTTAGCCAAATGTGACGTGTCCTGATAACGGAGTCTAACAATTTACCTAGATGCGCTATTAATGTACATGTTAATGGACACTTTGTGCGATGAATTAAATGATTTAAATACTGCTCGCTCTAGTCGATATATCAGCTGCAATCGGTATCCGATGGAAAGTATACGGTAAACTTTTTATCTCCTCGATGCAACGTGACGTTTAATGTCATGGCCAGGATTTCGAAATGATTAATACAGCGTCCTCGTGTAAATACGATTCATATAATCCGAGGGGACGATCTCCCTATTTATGGAAAAATCGGTAAACCTCCCGACTGCAGATTTATAATCTCCCGTTAAATTTTTTACTCCGTCCCGTTTTATGTCGCCCCCGAAATCCGAGCGCTTTACGATCCGCACAAACCGACAGTTGCACGCAAACATGTCGAAAAAATAAGCGTGACAAGCAACTGGCATTGAATCGGCAACGAATTGCTCGCCCACGATATTGAGAAGTAGGTAGAATTCATGATGAGTGTAAATCATGCGTCAGTTAACCGAATGTGTTTCCTCTCCACCGCATTTAACATGCTTATCCAAATTTTGTAGCATCTTCTAAGATAATCCACGATAAATAAAAAATTGCGCGTTTTCGTTTCACGTATCGACATTGCCTGAATTAAAAATATTCCGCTCGACATATTTCCTTTTATCGCATTTAACATACTTCTCCGAATTTTTGGGGATTCGTCGGAATAATTCATAAAAGAAAATATTCCTATCTCGACGCACCGAAATTTCCTCGGATTATAATGAAATCTCTCTTATCGAATACATTTCCTATTTGTCATATTTAACACGTTTATCCGAATTTCTGAGGAGGATCCACCGAGATAATCCACCCGCTTAAAAAAAAACGAAAAAAAAAAGAAAAACTGATCGCATCCTGATTCTACTCGTCGAAATTTCTTCTGATTAAAAATCTCCAGATTTACAGCAAGGACGGCAATCGCCTCCGCAGCGGATTTCTCTTTTATCATTTCAGAAACCAGGGGACCATTAAAACGTACAATATCCGCTCGTGCATCTTCACGCGCCCGGACCTCGGGTATCCCAGGTTTTTATTATCATCTCCGAAAGCGAAGAGTCCCCCCGCTCTCGCAGATATCCGTCCATATTCGCGCGGATACCGCCTACGTGCCCCGCGCAATGGCGGCGCACTGCATCATTGACGGACACGTACAATTTCCATCGCGATTAGCTGGCCGCGAAATGCCACAGATTCCGGTGTGGCCGGTCGGCCATAACTCAGGGCAGAGAGCGGCCGTCGCGCCCATCCGTCAACGCGGTGCATAACGCATCCGCGGCACCTTAATTACAGGGGGTGGTAGGCATTGAACTTCGATGAAATCAATCATAAGCGCGGCGGAATCGTAATGATAACGGGTTTCGAGAATTGCGCTCGAGTGGTGCGCGGAACGGTACCCGCGGAGGATGCGGCCAAAGCGGCCGATTCACGCGTTATGCACGCTCGTCGAGTGCGCGAGTACACGCGAGTACTCGCGAGTACTCGTAGGTAGGGGAGACCGAGATCGATTGCAACGATTTTGCGTTTTCATTTCCATGACTGATTGGAAGGGCTTTTAACAACTGAAAAGTATTGTAATACATGTACGCTGTTAAAGAAAAATATGATAATTTTATAACACTTTTGTTGAAAGTCTTATTTAGACGTGGTATACACATTTTATAACATATTTTCAAGTGAAATATTAAATAACATATATTACAATTTTAGTACATACGTGTAATAAATATATAATATATGTTATTAATTTATGTTGATCAGTACTTGATTTTAAACGGTTTTTCTGCAGACAAACAAATTTGACATATGTTTCGGGCAGTTTCGAAAACGATTTTAGAGATAGCCCTGCCCTAAAAGGTGAAAAAAATCTTTTTGTAATTATCGGGGTACCAAACCCGGAACCCACGAGAAAGAAGCAGGTACGTTGTCCATGATGCTCCCGGAGTCTTCTATTGATTGTAAGAATTTTTTAAAATATTATTTCAATATTTCTCGGACTCAAGAATGTTGCTACAACGCTTCTCCGCCAGTATCACCGATACTTGTCATCTCTCGATTAAATTTGTTTAAAAATAAACTTATGTAAACGATCGTAAAATTAAAAGCTCATCTAAAAAATCTGTAAACAATGCGTACTAAATGACCTTTGAATATCAAATTTATAATTTTTTTACACAATGTCACAAAATTACAACACAATGTTATAAAATTATAAATTTACTTAGAATTTTATAATAAATGTATATTAATTCACCAATAAGACATCAAATTTAAAACTTTACTGCAACTTTATGTACTAAAAATGTATTTAACAGGTATGTTTTTAAATTGAATTCTTGAGGATATTTTACGTTTAACGCTTTGAAGTTCATGGAAAATTTTATTAGTTGTATCAAATGTTCTTGGTGCAGGACACGATTGTAACACTCGCCGGGGCAAGTTTAACGCTGCTCATTCATTTGAAAATTTAGAAATCATAGTTGTACGTAGAATTATGTAGTATTTTCGTCTCGCACGTGTATCCGTATGTTCGATTTTCATTTCGCTCGACTTCCCGCATGTCTGATTTTCATCTCGCTCGAGTTCTCGCATGTCTGATTTCCATTTCGCTCGAATACCTGCATGTTCAATTTTCATCTCACCCGAATATCTGCATGTTCAATTTTCATCTCACCCGTATATCCGCATGTTCAATTTTCATCTCACCCGTATATCCGCATGTCCAATTTTCATTTCGGTCGCATACCCCCATGACCAATGTTCATTTCTCTCGCATCCCCGCATGTCCGACTGTCACCTCCCTCGTGCACTTTTACATCTAATTTTCGTAACCCTCGAATTCCACGTTGGAACAATTTTCTTTCATATTCCAAAAATACAAAAATCGTAATTCTGTACTAAATCGTAAAAAAATTATTCTCATCGTAACAATTTTCCCGTGTTACACTCGACATCGGTGTCCTCTGCAACTTAACGTCATTCGACGTTAATTCCTATTTTACGGGAATATCCAAGATCCCGCCTTAGGACGCAACGCGCGCATAACGCATCGCCCCTGCCCCCCTGGATGCACACGTGGGGGATGCGCCGCTGGCCGCGGGTGCAGCCTCCGTGTTCCCGGGTGCCGTGCTTTATCGCGCTCTGAGGTAGCAGAAGCCGTTCGGGAAACCGGCAAGCCCTCGCGGGATATCGCCAGGAGGTCGGTCGCCTGGTGGAGTCCTCCAGGGGTAGGGGACGGCGGAACGAGAGGATCGCGAGGGGGACGCATGCTGCGCGAGAGACCGAGAACCACGGCCAAGTGCATCGTAACGAGTGATGTACGATCGGGAGAGGAGAGAAGGAATTGTTCCGCTCGAGATGATCGAGGACGGAATAAGGTCGGGTCATTTTCCGCCCAGCGCCGCATTTACGGTACGACGCTTCGCGCCCTTATGGGTGAAGGAAGGAACGTGCATTATGTCGCCGTTTTGCCGAACTGGGAGATTAATGGGGTTGCAGATATTCCCGGATATGCTGAAAGGAGATTGAAACATTCTAGGCGTGGATCTTGGCGATTTCACGGGTAAAAGGAAGGTAAATGCAGGAATTATAAGCGTAACAT
This sequence comes from Orussus abietinus, assembly GCF_000612105.2. Taxonomy (NCBI): domain Eukaryota; kingdom Metazoa; phylum Arthropoda; class Insecta; order Hymenoptera; family Orussidae; genus Orussus; species Orussus abietinus. The sequence goes on from NW_019396013.1 coordinate 54,940, forward strand.
CAAGAACTGGAATTAAAATGCCGAAAAATTGAAATATTAAATTCTCTGTCGTTTGATGTTTCAATTTAAAATATTATATTCTCTGTAATTTGATATCGTGATATTTCAATTGCAATGTTTAATATTTTAGATACTCGGTGGTTAGTGATAGGTATAATAGGCTCTTCCGTAGTAGCATAGAATAATTTCTAAATATTTCTTTGTAATCTTTAATAAATATCTCAAGAGACAGATTTGTTAAGATTTCTTGTAGATAAAATTCGAAGATATTTGAAATATTTGTTTCAATGACATATTTAGTTTCAATAATTTATAAACATATAGAGAAATTATATTTTTTAACTTATTAACGTAATAAAAATACATTTTTTACTTCACGACTATTATCGGACACTTCATTTGGTACCAAAAAACACGAGAAATTTTTCTAATATTTTCGTTCCGCTATTTCGTTATGGGAACAAAACGTGTGATTTTGATTTTAAATATTTTTAAAACGTTTATAATGTATTCGGCAGATAATATTTAAAAAATACTTGTATTAAAATGAAACGAAATGTTTTGTACATCTGGTAGAAAAATATAATGAAAACACACGGAGCTAACATTATATAAATATTATAGAAATAATATTCTAAAGTAAACGTTTTGCAAATATTTCAAATGTCTGGTACATATTTAGAAAATGTACGATGCTCGTTAAATATATAGAAAATATAGGACAAATATTTTGGGCTACTAGGGCTTAGATTAAGTTTGCAGTTTTACGGGAGAAGGGCGAAATCTTCTTAAAATATCACGTTCCATGTCGAAAAATAATCTAGGACAGCCTTAACAATTTGCATTTAAAATTCCAAAATTTCCTAGTTTCTTTTTAATTCGAGGAAAATCTCCTCTCCTTATTTTTATTTGAACAGAAATAGGGACATAGTTTAAAATGGGATAGCAGAAAAAGTTCTTCTTTCTTGACGCCTAGATCAATGCCGATCGTCTCTTCTTAGCGTAAAACCCATACATCGATATCGTAGAAATAATTTTAAGTCCTTCATACGCGAGATAAAACATAGTGCAACCTAGTATCAAAAGCCAGCCTTGAGGCCGTTTACCTCTGCGACTTGTAATCTAGTCTAAAAACAATCGAATTCAATAAAAAAAAATAAAATAAAAATTTGTCGCGACCGGGTCACGGGATTTCGAGGATTTCTGAAATGTACGAGCTCTCCCACGGAGCCTGCGGCAAAATCGGCGGATAAAGAGAAGTCCTCGTGGCTGGTACGTCTCCGGATGAAACAATTCGCCGGGGACGGCGCGTAATTTATGGGCCGCAGGGCCTCGGGAGGAAGTTTCATAAAAGTGCGCGGTTTCTCTCGGGCGCGCGAGACTTATCCCCGATGGCTCAGCCCACTTCCGAGGCGCGCGAGCGATAAGCGCGCGCGAGCGGGATCGAGCGCACTCGCGCGACGTGCGCGCGCACCGTGCGGCCCGTAATGCGACCGGGCCACCTTGGCCGTCGAGTAGCTTTCCTCCGGTGAAAGCTCGCCTTTGTGCGAACCGACACCGAGCGGGGAGCGACTCCCGGTGTACGACTGGTTCGACTCGGCGAGAGCCCCAAACCTGTCGGCGAGATCAAGGCTAATTAAAAGGTAGAAATCTGGAGTAAGCGCTACTCCGAAAAGGACTGATCGCGAAGTGCAATGTCGAGTGGGAATTGCCCTAACTAGGGAGCGTATGAACATGTTTTGTATAATCACAAATGAGGAAAAGTGTTTTCTTGGTTTTGCGTATAAATATTTTCAGGTGCAACTGGTTATCTCTTTTTCGACGGGATAAGTTCAGAATCTGATGGTGAGGTCAAGGGTAACTGAAAGGTGGAAGTATGGAGTAGGCGCTACTCCGAAAAGGACTGATCGCAAGAGGTACAATATCGAGCCGTTATGGGAATTGCTCTATGGACCGTATGGACATGTTTCGTATAATCACAAATGAGAAAAAGTGTTTCCTTGGTTTTGCGTATAAATATTTGCAGGTGCAACCGGTTATCTCTTTTTCGACGGGACTAGTCCAGAATCTGATGGTGAGGTCAAGGGTAACTGAAAGGTGGAAATATGGAGTAGGCGCTACTCCGAAAAGGACTGATCGCGAGAGGTATAATATCGAGCCGTTATGGGAATTGCCCTATGGACCGTATGGACATGTTTCGATATAATCATAAATGAGAAAAAGTGTTTTCTTGGTTTTGCGTATAAATATTTTCAAGTACAATTGATTATCTCTTTTTCGACGGGGTAAGAGCTTGGAATTTGTTGGTGAGGTCAAGGGTAATTGAAAGGTGGAAATCTGGAGTAGATGCTACTCTACGAAGGACTGATCGCAGGAGGTGCATGTTCGAGCCGTTATGGAAATTGTCTTGATTATCGACCGCATTGACATACTTCGGTATAATCATGAATGTCAAAAATTGTTTTTTTTTTCAACAGTTCCAACTGGTTCTCTTCTTCTGCTGGATGAGAACCTGTCAGCGGGATCAAGAGTAATTACTAGATGGAATTCTGGAGTAGTCGCTACTTCCAAAAGGACTAATCGCGAGAGGTCGAGCCGATATGGGAATCGCCTCGATTATGGATCGCACGGTCTTGTATCGATATAATTGTAAATGAGGAAAGTTGTTTCCCTGTTTTGTATAAATACTTTCAAGTGAAATCGACGCGATGAGAGTCTTAAACCTATAGCGAGATCGAGACATATTAACAGTGAAAATCTAGAATGTCTACAACTTTGTTATTATTTTAAATGAGAAAAATTGTATTTTTATTTTTCCTCAACATTCGCAGGTACAACTGGTTTGATGTAAAAAAAAAACCTGAAACCTGTCGAGATAAAGTCCACCTGTAAAAGTTGAAATTTCTAATCAATTGTTCCTTCGAGGAAGACCGATCGCGTGAGGCGCGACGTTTAAACAACAGTTATGGGAATTGACCTGTTCCGATAAGAGATCGCGTGCACACATGTCATGACACTCCATAAAAAAAGTCAAGACATGTTTTCCCGTTTTCCATAAATATTTTCAGGCTGCAACTAGTTCTCGACCCGGATAGAGGCCGAAACCTGCCGGCGTGATGAAGGTTAACTAGAAGTTGGAAATCTAACCTAACGGCTACTTCGAAAAGAACTGATCGCGTGAGGTACGATATCCAAGCCACGGAAACCACCTGCCCTGATTATGAATCACCTGAATACAAGTCGACACGATCGTAAATATGAAAAATTATTTTCCCATTTTTCATAAACATTTTCAGGTACGACTAGTTCCCTGTAAGGTAGAAGCTCGAGACCTGTCGGCGAGATCAAAGCCAACTTAAAGAGGTGCGATGTTCAAGTTGTTACGGGAACCACCTGCCCTGATTATGGATCGCACCAACGCATGTTATAATGATAAATAAGAAAAACTGTAACGCGTCTTCCTGTCTTCCGTAAACATTTTCAGGTAAGACTGGTTCGGCGCGGTGAGAGTCTGAAACCAGTCGGCTAGGTCAGTACCAATTAAACGGAAAGAAATTCAGACCGAGCACTGAAAAGGTCCGAGACGAGGCAAGATCGAAGCTAGTTAACAGGTGGAAAACCGCGAATTACGCGAATTGCAAGGTTTCGAAGAAGTCGCACAGGATTCGGATCCTTCGACCGGTGCGACATCTACGTGCGGTCGTGCAACAAAAAGTCGAAGCGTTTCTCTCCCGTTTCTACCGGAGGTCTACGAGCTCTCGAGGCACTTTTCAGAACCGACTCTTCCATTTCGGAGCTGGAAGTCGTCCGGTGCGACTGGTTCGACTTGAAAGCCCGAAACTAGTCGGCGAGATCAAGGCTAATTAGATTTTGATTAGGGGAGGCCAATAATAGGCGTGATTCCGAAACGGGACGGCGGAATGTCGATTCCTGAGAATTCTGTTTTATCCATTTAGTCCATAGAGATATGGACTGAAACTTTTCGTCAGTCTCTTCAAGACGTTTCCGTATATAAAATTTGCAAGAGAGACAAAATCTAGGATGCTAATCTAACAGTATATGGTCTGTACTAGAACGTCACACTTTTGTATGTAAATCCTAGCTAGGATATCCAAAGTCCATTTAATAAGGGAAAAATCGAATAAAACCACACTGGCTGAATAATTAAATTGTAAGTAGGCCCTAGCTAAGCACTAGCAGGTAAAGCCTGGACAAAATTGTTTTGGATGCCAAATTAAATCCTGACTAGGTCTTAGTTTGTCGTTAACTAGGAAAAATTGTCTAACCTAACCTTGCCTTGGAGGACCAAATCCTAATTAGGTCCTATCATGGTTCCAGTTCAGAACTCATCATATGAAAGTCCTAGTTAGGTACTACACTGAGAAGAAAATTTCCATTGAACCAAGGAAATATTTCTTTGAATAGTGCCAAAAAAAATAACGTGTTAATTCAAAGAATAATGATTTTATTCCAATACACTCTAACAAATTGGATACAACATTTCCTCGGAATATGACAATTTAATTGAGTTTAGTTAAGTCAAATAATTATTCTTTCAATTGACGAAATATTTTCTTGGTTCGATCGATTTTATTTCTCAGTATTTGGATTTTTCAGTCTGGTTCATGGATTTCTAGGGCTCGGACGTTTTCCCTCAAAAATTCATGTGGACCTTAAAGTGATATGAAAGTGGCGTCGAAGAGGTTTTGTTTATACACTTTTCTCTCAATTCGGTTTACCGAATAGTTTGAAACTTTACAACGTGGATAGGGAGACTATAAGGTCCTGGGAATTATGAAATTTCAATTTTATTCAAATTTGTTTATAGGTATTTTAAAAATAGTTTACAAAAAATGAAATTTTGCGAGGTTCAGGACCTACCTTAGGGTCTCCATATTCACGTTTTAAAGTATGAAACGATTTGAGAGACCCAGTTCGTAGAAAAGTTTTATGAACTATTGGATTATTTAATAGAATTTGATACTTCCTATTCCCGATAGTATACACTAGCATGTAAATGAAACCACACACTGGGATCAAAAACAAATCAACGCAGAGAATATCGGTGTCACATAAACATAAACGTAGGATTTAGATAGCGAAAGAACCAAGGGTTCTTTTGTATAGAGCCGACAACGACTTGTGGAGTCTGTGACCCTAACTTGTGTTGCTAGTCTCCTGGAGAAGTTCATACCGTACAGATGGTCCTTCCTCGTGAATTTAAATTAAAGAAATCAAATCAACTTTAATATTGAGTAATTCATTCTCCCATTTCCATCATGAACAATTGAGCTTTCGGATGCCGCTTTCACATCCCCTTAACAGTCGACGACCCAAAACGAGGATAGAAATGGGCAACTTTTTACTGAAACTGACACCCCTGATGTTCAAGGGAGATACAGAGGTGGCTGCGCGATAACACCCGCTCGGACGTGTTTATCGGCCGGAATCGTGCGATCCGCGTCTTATCTCGAGGAGTAACGGCCTCGTCTCCCGATAACAGAGGTCAAGGGTAAATATCGGAGCGAAGGATCGCACCGGTCGCGATCGGGGCCGATCGGCGTCGCCGAAGGGTAAATAATCCGAGTTGGCTTTCTATCGCGATCTGGTCGATGCGAAATTACTGTTTCCCTTAACACGTCGAGGATGCCGGTGATCGGCAATCTCGTCGCGGCTAATCATTTTGACATTTAACGTATCAATCGCCTCGGAGTTCCATAACAATCCCGCAAGTGGTGACTTTTTACTATCGAGGTACATGGTGAAGTATAACACACGGATGAAGATTCATATTTAATAAAATCGTTCTAAATCTGTGGAATTGATTATTTCTACATTTAAGTATGACTAAATTTTTCATAAGATCTTATTAAAATTGTTTGCTCATCTTAGATTCATATTTCAATTATAACGTGCAATATTAGATTTTTGCGTATTTAAGCGCGAATACATTTTTCATGAGATCCTATTAAATTTCTATCCTCATCTGAATTTCATGTTTGAATTCTTCCTATTAAGATGCAGGGTTAAACATACGGCACTTTATGGGAGATTCATAATAATTATCCTAAATCCACGATATCGATATCTGCATATTGAACCGTGAATACATTTTTCACGGAGCTTTAGTAAAATGTAATTCACCGTGAGACATTTTATTCAGATAAAAATAGATGGAAAGGAACATCCTCCTCGGGTAAAAAAGAGACCCCGCGATAAGGACCACTCGGACTCGTCCATCGCCATGAATCGCAAGATTCGCACCTTATCTCGAGGCGAGTAACAACGAGATTCTCGATAACGGGGGTCAATGATAACATCGGAGGGAAGTATCGGCCGCACCTGGCCGGGGGTAAGTAAAACCCATAAGCCGCCATGGCGGGGACCTTATTACTCCCAGCCGCGAATCCACTTTAGAGGCCATGGCGAGCCTCCCAACCGCGGAATTCGATCTAATAGGCGCCGGCCAATTATGGGAGGCCATGAAATAATCGAAGCCCCAGGAGAGCCCGGAAAGACCGAGCAAGGAAATCGCTGGAAGAGCGCCGTCGCAAGGCGACGACCCTGCTTTACCGGCGCATTCTCCACGGTGGCTCGGACCCCGGAGATTCCTGATATTGTTAATAACAATCTCGATGGTATCGCGGGAAGATGCGAAAGAAATACCCGTAACGGAGTCGCCTGTGTACCGCTAGACAGCCGATACCGATCTGCCGCGAGCAGCTCGCGGCTCGCCGGCACTTGGTCCGCTAACTAACAATGCTTCGCGGTACCCACCCGGTAACAATGAGTCACTTAGCCCCTCGCACTGATCGACGCATTCTGGACCCTACCCTAATGAAAGCTCTTGCCCTTTCGCTTCGTTATTCTCGTCGCGGCGGACGAAAGTCGGGCCAAGTTGCGCACTTCGCCGTTGGCGTGGTAAATGACTTTGTTAGCTTTGTTGTACCATGAGAACGTGTTTTGAGATTTATTTATGCCGGCATTTATTGTGGAATTATTTTTATTTATTGTGGAAGGATTTATTTTACTGGGCGCGATCAGATTCGTGGCCATACTCTGTTATTTTGTTATGGGGTCTGTGATAGAAAGTTGGAATTTTTGGATGCCGCAGGTAGTAATAATTAATAATTTTATCATTCTTAACATTTTACCTCGTTATTTCTGTTCCGGATGAAAGTCGAACAACGTTTCGCACTTTGTTGTACTTGTGGCAAATGACTGTTTATTTCAGTTCTTAACTGGGAAAAGTGAATTTGTTAGTTTTGTTGTATTCTAAGAACGTTTTTCAAAGTTTCTTTAGCTAATTGTAAAGAAATTTATTGTGCTGGATGCGATCAGATTGGCTATTCACTGTTATTTCATTACAGGGTATGTGATGGGAAGTTGGATTCTCGATCATCGAGGATAGTAATAACAAATAATTTCATAATTCTTGCTATTTCGCCTCGATATTCCCGGTCGAATCGACACGAGCAATCGAATGAGAGTCGAGTTGCACCTTTTGTTGCCGGTCCGATAAATTAATTTTTTACATACTTCTTTTTCTCCGGGATTTTATTTGTACTTTCCACCGCGAGAATTCTAGTTCTAACATTTATTTGTGCAGGTATTTCATATATAATTATCTCAAGGATTTATCGTACCAGTCGCTATTACAATTCTCAGATGCCTAGTCATCCACCCTGTTACTTTATTATAAACATTCTAACAGGAGTTGGAGTGTTCTTGTACAATCGGGAGAGTAACAAGTAGAAACGAAACTTTCTTGTAGGATTTCGATGGATTAGTATCGGCATCGGTAGATTAGAGCCGCTCTTTCTGTTCGCAAGTTCAGCGGGCAAGTGGCGATTCAAATTCCGTCCCATCAAAGGGAATTTCGATCCGTTTTCTAATTTCACGGGGAGACGTCAAAGTGGCATTTGTTACGGCGTCGTTCTTAGTAGATCCATCCATTAAAACGACTCACCAGCCCCGTGGATATAGGTCGTGCTACGTCGGTACGCAATCGCGTACGTGTATTTTGCTCTCCCGTGGATTTACGACTGCACTCGCGATCTCGCAATCCCCAAGATCGACGATCTGGCTATCTATCATCTTTTTCCGACCTCTCGAACCTTCGATAAGGCTGTTATTATTTATCTCCCGCGTATTGTGGGACACTGGAATACTTCTGCCTATCTGCACCGCCCCGAGTAGACGAAGAGGTTTGCATCCTCTCCGCGTCCTTCCATTGCTCGTAATACCCGAAAAATTATAAAAATAACAGAAAAATTGTACGTAAATAGAGAAAGCAGATAAATCCGGTAAAAACGTCTGGATGTTTCAGATATTGGTAAATGGAATTAATCGAGAAATTTTAAGAGCCGACAACCAGTTTTACGTTTAACGCAGGGAAAGGTGATAAGGAAATCATCAGTCTAAACGTCACACTTGGATATTCAAATTAAATACATGTTATTAAATTCTTGGATGAATATCGACTCGGCAGGAAATATTCTTGAGCGTCCGAGAGCCTTTAATAGTAAATACGGCAGCAAAGCGGAACGCAATTAAGCCAAGCCATAAACGGTTGAATAAATTAACTCGGTGTGGATTTGGAGCATTAAGTACGCCAAGAAAATGCGCGTCAATCGGAAAAAACGCGATTACGAACGCATAGTAGCAGGCCACAGTCGTGGACTTTCTGGCGGAAATATCGATGCGATTACACGCCGGTCGAATAAAGTCGTACGAGGCTAGATAAGGTCTCGAATGATCACTTTCCTTCGATCTCTAGCGGCTCGAAGGATCTAAGGAGCGATCTCCGGTCCGCCTTATACCGCAGGCAGTGGTGGAGCATGGAACGAGCCTTCTAAGACCGGCGTGGCCAGATCGAGGCAACTCTTTCGGCCATTTGCGATATCTGCCGATGCCCGGTTTCCGGTTTGGGAAAGCACGCCCCAAGGTGCAATGCTCGCACGATGTATGTTCTCGGTGCACTTTTTTCCTTTCTCTCGAAAGCTTAACCGAACGCTAGAGTGCGGAACCCTGGACCAGCGATTGTTCTCCAGCGATTGTAAAGATGGGATTTTTTAACGAATTTTACCGTAAGAACGGAGGAGCCAGATCAAGATGGCAGTCTCGATTTTTTTTAATCTTTTGCGATGTTCATGGATGGGATGTTCAGCTTAGGAAAACATGTCCTCGGGTGCAAAACATGAGTGTGTTTTTCTCACAATAGTTTGATCAAACGGCAAGGCTAAAATCGTTGGATTGTTCTTTGTGGTTGGACTCTAGTAAGTAAAAACGACGGAAAAGACGCGAATTTGTAAAGAAGCGTGGGAATATCTGACGAAACATCGAATCAGATGGGTAGATCGAGCCTATTTTTTCGGAGATTAAAGATATCTTCTGATGCTTGATTTCCGGTCTGAGAGTGCACGTTCTCAGGTGCAACACTCAGGCAATATAAGCTCGGAAGTTCGAGCAAACGGTGGAGTGAACATCTCTAATCCTAGAGGTTGTCCTTTAGTGGTCGGGAAAGGTATCTACCTAGATACATCTAGTACTTCTAACACCTAGATGTGGACGATCCAAGGCAGATATGCCTACATATTTACCCCAGCCCAGGAAAGGCGTTATTTTCTATCGAATTCAAACGTGGGAACGGACAAGACTGGTATGACTTCCTTGGGTACATTTTTTCGTTTGCACATTTATCGCCATATCTGCCGATGTTTCCGGTCAGAGAAAACACGCCTCGAGGTGCAGCGTTTTTCCGGTACACTTTTTTCCTTTCTCTCGAAAGCTTGACCAAGCGGTAGAGCGCAGATCGACGAATTCAGTGAATGTCGCGAATGTGTAGTTGGAAGCGATAGAAAAGCAGCGAATTTCTAACCAGACGTGGGAAATCAGGTGAGGGTTATATCCATATAGTGAACAGTCATCGCTTAATAGAGAAGTCTCGTTTTCGTTTGGCACCGTAGCCGCTATTTCGATCACGATCGCGATCGGATCGGCCGGCCTTTGTAGGCCGCGCTCATTGGGTGGCCACCCAGCCGAGCACGACCGATCAAAAATTGCCCCGAGATTTCACTGCGACTCTCCTCTCTTCCCTTCTCCTTCTTTTCTCCCCGGTCCCTTCTCCGAGCACGGACTCTCCCTGGGACTCCGATCGTTAAGATGCTTACGATCGTTAACCGAGGAGAGTTCCCGTTGCCGATCCGCACCGTTTCGCGGCCCTTGGTCGCTTTGGACTCCTCCACTTCGACCCAACGTTATTATTCCTCGTATTCCACCATTTGCGATAAGGAAACATTCTCCTTAGAGATAACGATTAAAGTAGGTTCGGCTTGATCGAGATAGGTATATGTAAAATTCAAAAAGTTCGTATTTAAGGGGAAGTGAAAGTGACGTCAAAGAAGTTTGTGAAACCTTTCTCCAAGTTTGGTGTATCGAATCGTTTTTTAAAATTTACAATGTAATTACGGAGACTATAAGGAACGTCCGACGGCCATGAAATTTCAATTTTTAAATATTTATTTATAGGAACTTCCTTTGTTTTTTATAAAAAAAAGAAATGAAGATTCGCGAATAATGGGATCTTCCTTATAGCCTTTATATTTATGTTGTAAAATGCAAAACGATTCGATACACCCAGTTCGAAGAAAAGTTTCATGAGCGATTGACCCCTCAGATGCCACTTTCACCCCCCCTTAAGTCTAGAAATAATTATAGTATAATAAAGATATTTTTCGCACGTTGAGAGTGATAACAGTATGTCTGAAAAAAAGAGGGAGTTCGTTTTTGAACATAAAGTCCCTGAGTTCAGATTTATCGTCCGCTGCCAATAATTCCTTTGCAAGTACCACTTCCGGGACATTGTTATTAACGCTCTCGAATTGAAATATCCTCGACCGTGCCTTCAGGTTGGCTCCTTCAATCTCGGGGTGCGAAATAAATGACACTTTCTCTCTTCGCCCCTCGGGCGCCTCTCTCCGGCTCCGCCGGGACGCTACCGATCGTTAAGATTCTCGAGATCGTTAACCGGGAAGAGTTCCCGTTGCCGAGGAGCGCCATTTTGCGGCGGGGTTTTAGAATTCGCTCGCCCGAGATTATTCCAAAGGGGTTTCTTCGTCGACGCGCTCGCAGCGTCTACGTACGTGTGTATACATATCCGCGTTGTTATACTTGCGGAACCCTATAAAGGTACGGTAAGTATACAGGCGCGGAGAGAAGCGTCGCCGTTTATGCGTGCGCGCTGAAAACGCCGCGGCGCCGCGCACTGTACTGCGCAGCCGCGTTACATCGCGCGGTGCGCCGTCGCGTTGTGCTCTGCGCGATGCAATGCGCGTTGCATCGCCCAGTACATTGCGCGCCGCCGCGCGCAGTACATCGTGCGGCGCCGCGTACTGTACTGCGCAGCCGCGTTATATCGCGCGGTGTGCCGACGCGTTGTGCTTGGCGCGGTGCAATGCACGTTACCTCGGTCAGTTCGTCGCGCGCCGCCGCGCGCAGTACATCATGTACGGCTCTGCCCAGTACGTTGCGCGGCGCCGCGCACTGTACTGCGCAGCCGCGTTACATCGCGCGGTGTGCCGTCGCGTTGTGCTCTGCGCGATGCAATGCGCACTGCATCGCTCAGTACATTGCGCGCTACCGCGCGCAGTACATCGTGCATGGCTTTACGCAGTACGTTGTGCGGCGCTGCGCACTGTACTGCGCAGCCGCGTTATATCGCGCGGTACGCCGTCGCGTTGTGCTCTGCGCGGTGCAATGCGCGTTGCCTCGCCAAGTACGTCGCAGGCAGTACATCAAAGAGTATTAAATAGAGCGGAAGGTAAGCGTCTACTGACAGCGCCAGCTCGTGGTTTGGAATATGTACTAATCTCAAGTTGCGCATGCACAATGGTATCCACTGGGGAAGCGTCGATTTCGGCATTATTTGAACGTCAACAAAGAGTGGGAACCGATCTAAGACCGTTAACGGATTGAAAACGATACAGATTCAATCATGGCAATAATGTGTAACCTCCGCACATACAAGAAGAACTCGAAGAATCAATAGAAATTAGCCTTTTTCTGTGCGCCGAAGGAACCAACAATGTAAGGAGGAAAATATATAGCGTCGTTTTATAGGTTATATGCATTTTGTTAATGATTAATTTTAAATTTAATTAAAACCAATTGAATTTTTCCGAAATGATTTCGAGAATATATGAAAGTAAATTGGCTGACTTTTTTGCGAGATTCTAAGTTATTCATATCGATCATAGTTAATTTTGTTAACTAGCGTAACGAAACTTTTTAACTGGCATTAACTGGTACTTAAGTTGTCAAAAGTGGACAAAACTTGCTGGGTGGAAGGATACTTAATATGGAAAAAGCATCCCAGGCCGTTACTGGTACGCGGTGCAATTCCTACTATCCAATCGTGGAGCCCTTCCCATCATACGTATACAGGAAATGTACCCACAAAACAAATGAGTTCGACAGACATCAGGAGTAAGTGTTCATTTCAAGTGATCATTTGCATTGTAAATGTTTATCAAAAAGGTTGTGAAATAAATATTTTATTATGTGAAACATATTTTTCATGTGTATTTTATACCGCGTTCCTTTTCACCTATTCAAATTTCCCGCTAGATGAGGCACTGAGAAGTGATAGGGAGTATTTAATGTATATTCCCACCCAACGAGGGAGCGCTGAAGACTGTATACGCAAAAATACATGGCGGTCATATGGAACCTTCCACTCTAGCTAATACTGTTTGCAGTACATCGTGCCCGAATCTGCGCAGTACGTCGTACGCCGCCGCGCGCAGTACATCGCGCACTGCCTCGCACAGTACATCGCGCACTACACTGCGCAGGACATTGCGCACTACACAACACGTTGCAGTGCCGTAAAAAGATTCAGGAACTTGAATTAAAAGTTAAAGGCGCTCTTCAGTGCCGCGCTCCAGTTAAGCCTGCGTCGAGATAAAAGATACCGGCTATCGCTCGCTTGCCTTCTAAGGTGCACCTTCGTTTGCTTAAGTAGATACGGCCACAGCGTCTCGTACGTGTTCCGCCGGCGAGTTCCGATTCGAACGAATCTTCCCCCGATCGAAGGCGCCGCGGTTATCGAGACATTCGTGCACTCGGGAAATAATAAAAACCTGACGTGTCCGGCATCTTGAGATTTCAGCGACGAAGAGTAATGCTTATTTATATTTTTCGTACATTTTATCCTCTACGGAAAAACTGTTCAGCGTCGAATGTGATTTCTACGTAGAGTGTACCTTTAGAAATAAAAAAAGTGATTTTGGAGGGGAATGTTCTTAACAATTAAAATGATTACCATAAGTTTATTATGTTCATTAATTATAGCTTTTCAAGTGAGATATCAATGATGTATTGATTTATCGGTTTAATTAAATCGCCGTGCTCGCGTACCTGTACGTATTGAAATTGAACACGAAGACGTCGACATCTCTCGGAGATACATTAAGCGACTCGCTTTCCCGTTGCCATTAATTCGATTTATAATATCCGTCCATCGGCGGCCGAGTCAGAGAATGTCGCGGCTACGCGACAAAGCAAAAGAAGGAAACGCCATCGGGCTTCCGGCGAGCCTAAGCGCGTTTCACCTAACTCGACCGATATACCGATGCGAGTACTCGCCTCTCGTCGGGACAGTCCGAGGAAGGTTTCTCTCGTGTTGCGAGCGGCCCGAAGAAGGGCGAGGCACGAGAAAAGAGAAACGAGAAAAGAGAGTCGCTCCTTTCCGATCGGTAAGTGCCGAACGCGATCTCGATCGGGCTTTGGATCCAGATTCCGGTCGAGATAGGACGAGCGGCTTCCGGATCGATCGACCAAATATTAGACCGCCGCCGAAACGTCGCGATCGATTAGGATCGCGACACGTTGCAGCGATCGAGCTCGAAAATTTACGACTCGTCAAAGCGAGGCCGACGTGCGCTTTCACGAGCTACGCACTTCGAGGGAGATTGCGGGTCATCCTCGACCGATCAGTCCGACACGAGGAGTTATTCGCTGAGGAAATCATAGATTTTAATGCTCGAAATCATAATTTATCATATGTCTGCCCAAATTGAAAAATACCAACACCACATTCCAAGAAAAGAATTCCCTTTTCACGTGGCCTGAATTTTTTTTCTCGAATTATTTTTAACCAGGGAACGTAAATCTAATGCATACGAGACGCCGGATACATTGTGAAAGCCACGACGTTTCTTTACGCGATTGTGGAGTATCTCGGGAAGATAATAGGATTATAGAGCGAAGGTATGAACTTGTCTCGAGTTTCTTTTTTTTTTTCTAATTCTTGGTAAATGGATTCTTATAATTCAGTTTTCTACGTCCTTTAAAATGATTAGAAGTAGAAATAGTATTATTAAAAACAAACGTTTGGAATTATGGGAACCCCCGAATGTCCGTGTTACCTGTGAGACAACTCGGTTCATATTTCTTCCGATCCTGGTACTTCTCCCATCGTTTAACTGTCAACGGGATGAAGGTGAATATTTTTTAACGTCGCTTTAAACCCAAGATTTACCGAGGTTTCTCCACTCCATGGGACCTCTCATTTACGCAAACCGTCCGCGAACTAATTAGGCAACTGGGTATTTTCCACAAAAATGGAGGTCGCACGGCAGATGATAACCAGATAACGCGACAAGGGGACACGATTTTGTAATATATGTACTCGTTACAAGCACGCGGTGGCGTCGGGATCTTAAATCTCGGAGGTGCGCATCTTTTTACAACTCGCGCCCAAATCGAGGTCGCTTCCAAAAAGCGGAGTCACCTGTTTGGTAATTAACGCGTTTCCACGAAACGCGTTATGTATGTACGGTACATCGGAATCCTTCTAAATCTCGGCAGCGCACATTGCGCAACGCGTTTCCTCCGCATAAGTTATGTAACGCGCGTCGATTTGGCACGCGCATGCGCGCACGCGCGAGAAGGTACTCCCTCGCGTGCCTAAAGGATAATGCACTTTCGAGCACCGCCAAACTCGGAGTGGAAATGGAATTTCAGGGATTTCGATCGCCAATCGGAGATTATCGACCTCTGAACTTCGAGATTCCTGCGGGAGTCGTAGACGCGCATTGCGTAACCTAATCCAGATATATCGCTCCTAGAATACGCAGAGATCCTTAGAATCGACTCGGAATTTCGAGGAGAGGTTATGTCATAAATTCGAGCTCGTTGAACCCAAGGCGAGGAATTGACACCTGTGCTAAGAATACGACTCGTTCGCGATGAACCTTGAACGGGAACGAGTTGAGAATGTCTGCAACTTTGTGTCTTATGTGGCGCCTGAATTATGACGGCGATGAAGGTTTATGAAATAATCGTTTTAATTATATGTTGGGTTCGTTTAGACTGATTACGATATGACGTATACCATGTGTGATATAACGTGTGTGGATATTTGGCTCTCAGAGAAGGATTTTGTGCCTTGAATATTTTTTAACCCTTTCGTTACCTTGGACGAGATATCTCGCGACCCAATACTGGCTGATTAACGCTTTTGACGAGATATCTCGTGACCTGATACTGGCCGATCAACGCTTTTGACGAGATATCTCGCGACCCGATACTGGCCGATTAACGCTTTTGACGAGATATCTCGCGACCCGGTAGTAGCCGATCAACGTTTTTGACGAGATATCTCACGATCCAGTAGTAGCGGATTAACGCTTTTGACGATAATCTAGCTTCCTGGCACTAATATTTTCCAACCATGTTTTTTTAAATTATACCACGTAGAAAGTAAATAAAAATAATTTCATTAAATTAATAAAAACTGTATTTATTTCTTCCTTTTAGCTATACGAATAGAATTAGTTATAAAATATATTCATCTAGAATGTCAAAATATTGGTGCTAGAAAGCTAGATTATCGTCAAAAGCGTCCGCTACTACCGGATCGCGAGATATCTCGTCAAAAGCGTTGATCGGCCAGTTTTTAATTAAATATATATTTCTTTGGTACTATTACTTTGATTCAATGCAGTGTAGGACTCTACTGAAGGTACGTGCAGCATTACGAGATGTTCAGTAATATATATCTTTGTATAATTATTTTATATTCATATTAGAGAGATTAGGTCATGAATTTGGGCTCGTCGAACCATAAGTGGAAAATTGGTACTTATGGTACGGATACGGTTACTGATGGACTTTGAACGAGGACTCATGAATGTGACATAATATATTTTAGCATATTCATTTTAGGGTTAAATTTAGTTAGGAAAAATATACAAAAAGGAGGAAGAACATAAATAGCTGTGATGCAATATGCTTATGAAAAGGGGTGATTTAATTTGATCGTCGGAACACTAGAGTGTAGGAATAGGAAAGATATATTCTGCGATAAGGTTTGTACATCACGTACGGAATTTTTCCCTCTCTGTATAAGTAGGTTCTGTTTGTGCACATGTCGACATGTCGGTTTCTCTGTCCGATCGTCTAGGATCGTAAACACTCCCCGATGTTTTCAGTTGAAAAATACGGCATTCTTTCCCATGGCTCACCATGAAGGGCGCATCACGCTTCACGGATTCACGATGTTTTCCCAATAATTCAAGGCGTGCCTCGGGTGACGATGTACCGCCGCAAAGGACGAGAGGATAGGGACGAGACTATGACTTATTCATGAGTTCTGATATGTTACCGGCCCTCAGCTTCCTTTGATAATTATTAGCATCAATGGCCGACACTTTGCGAGCCGCCGAAACGAATAAAAGGAGGAAAAATATTAAATACCTAATAAACTTCAACTTTCTCCAACCAATCTATCTCGTTTCTCAGGGCGCATGCAGTTTAACTGCGAACGGCAATTGCAGCTGAAACAGTGTCTGACATCAGCCGACACCGGAAATTGGTTGCACCGTGAGAATCCTGTGAGAAGTTAAAGTCACGCCGGAAAATGAACGATTAAACAAATGCCGATTTGCCCCAATTTCCGGTCGACCGTTTGGATTTTCTATCATTACGCGGTGCGTAATTTCTGACGGATGAAAGAAAAAAGTGCAAACGGAATATTACGCAGCCAATAAACGCGTGACTACCTCAATGATCCAGCAATCAATCTTCGAGCAATTTCCAGCGTTATTAAGGTGACATGAAATTGGTATCCGGGGGCCAATCGCTTATGAAACTTTTCCTCGAATTGGATGTACTGAATCGTTTGAAATTTTACGCCCTAAGGAAGATCCCGCCACTCATGAAATATCATTTTTTTAAATGCAATTTGAAAAACAGTACGTATAGAAATTAAAAAAAAAATTGAAATACACTCAGTTTGGAGAAGAGTTTTATAAACGAGATTCATTATATCACGTTTTTATGCCACCTTAAAGTCGAGGAAAATTTCTACATTGCAGAGGAAAGGGTTCAACCGGACTTTATTGAAACAAAATAAGAAGGAAGGTAAGAGATTCAATGAATGCCGATTTCCCTCGGTGCCCATCGATCGCCTCGATTTTCCAGCATCACTGTCGAAGGGAATCTCCGCGTGGATCTCTCGATCTCTCCGAGATCCCCGGGCCTTAGAAAGTCGCACGACTCTGTCGGCAGACTCGGCTATTACCGGCAGTTTCCAATTTGCACGGCACGTGGTGACGGTTGCCGTATGGACACGCTCAACCTGCAGAAATTTATTAGTGACTCGTCGATTTCTAGTTATTCCGGCAGAAGCGAAGGTGCCGCGTCGAGACGACTGGGATCTGCAAGCGGAGCCGCCATTACTTACGCCCCTCGATTATCCGCCGATCGAACCTATCGAACCCAAAGTACCCTCTCGATAATAAGTAACTTTCATTTCCTCCCCCTTTGGCAATCCGCCCGCATCTGGAGAATTGATCCGAAGGATCGCGGATGCATCCGATCGGCACGTATCGATCGATACCGGGCACGCTCGAGAAGTCTTTACCACTTACGCCGTTAAGAGAAAAATATAAATTTATAACAGTTTTATTGGAAGTTTCAGTTAAACGCGGTGTACTGATTATACAACATATTTTCAAATAATATGACACAAATGTATTAATTTCCCTGCGCAATTTCACAATGTTATAACGGGATATTTTAAAGTTATACATCTATTTAGAGGGGTTTATAATCCAGTTTTAAGAACTCGGATTTATACAATTATTATGATACTATGTACTATAGGGGTATGAATTTCATGAATATTTTTCAGTGCACGCAGGGAATTGGGGATGTGCGAAATTCACAGTCGGGTACCAATTCGCGGATGCATCTTCAGAGATGCCAGAAGTTAGGCGGTTTAAAAAGCGATAAGGTTATTTACAAAGTAATAAGTGTAAATTAATTACGATGAGTTTCATTAATATTTTTAAGAATGTACGCAGGGAATTGCAAATGTGCAAATTCACGCGTACCAATTTGCGAATGCATCTCGAGTGGTGTCAGAAATCACGCGGTTTAACTATGACAGGAAATTGATTGACCGACGGATGTCGAGAGCGTAGAGAGTCCGCGAAAACCAGTGAAATCGGACAAACGGCACGAGTAACACTCTCGGGGAGAAAATTTTCTTTGACAAATCGCCGGTATGTACCGCGCGGCATAGAGGCATTATACCGACGTTACGATGAGATTTGTCACTTTCATGACGGTAGAAAGTTATGCCGAGTGCAACTCGCTGTCTGCGAAGTGCATCTCCCCAGCACTCTTCCCGAGTGCATCCGACGTTACTTTCTGCGAATTTAATCATTCTACGACATGACATGACACAGTCTGATGTGATGATAATTTATATTATGATATATAACAAATCTTATTCTTGAGAATAGACGTCCAAGTAAACGTCATAAAGAATAACATGTACTGAGAAAAAAAAAAGTTGGTTCATTCGAAGAAATATGTATTGTAGCAATGAAATCCTGCGACCAAATACGTCAAAAGAAATGTCAGATTGAGTAAAGAAAATTCCTTTAAATTAACATCAATTTTTTTTTTCAGGATCAGATAAGTCTATTCTTGTGGATGTATAATTGTGCTTATTATTCCTTTTACTACGTTTTATGCCCTGAAAAAAATGTCCATTGAACCAGAGAAATATCTCTTTGAATGGTAACAATGAAATATTTTGTTAATTCAAAGAATAATTGTTTGATTCGAATAAAATCGAATAAATCGGATGTGACGTTTCTTTGGAATCGTGACAACTTATTTGAGCCAAGTGATTATTTTTTTAATTAAATATATATTTCTTTGGTACTATTACTTTGATTCAATGCAGTGTAGGACTCTACTGAAGGTACGTGCAGCATTACGAGATGTTCATCCCGCTGTCATAATTTCAATTAAATGACTCCCAGAGCACGAAGTGACGGAGCAAATGCACCGGAACAGGCGGAACACAATGCAGCCGGGATGAGGGGAAAAATGGCGCGTAATGCGGCGTAAAAAATCCCGGCATAGAATCTCCTCCGGGATCTGGCGTTCTCCTGTCGGATCCAGGACTTTAGTATGCCCGTCGATCGGTTTATTATTCCACGGGAGTCTTTAAAGTAATGCCCATGCTTGCAGGACACGCAATGCAGGCGTGACGTCCGGCCTCTCCTCTCGCGCGTATCGATATGTATTTTCTGTTGGAATCGTAACTACTAGAGAGAGGGTTACATCGCCGTACCGAAATTCGTGACGGGACTCGCTTAGCGAGCCGCCGAGGAAATTTATTCTAAAATGGG
Source organism: Orussus abietinus (assembly GCF_000612105.2). Classification (NCBI taxonomy): domain Eukaryota; kingdom Metazoa; phylum Arthropoda; class Insecta; order Hymenoptera; family Orussidae; genus Orussus; species Orussus abietinus. The sequence continues at coordinate 74,655 of NW_019396013.1, forward strand.
TAAACAATAGAGACAAGGGGCAAGGAGAAATAAATCGAACTTCGATTCTCTCGTGTGCCGAGCTAAACGTACTCTACGGGTACCTATTCTGGCACTTATCGTGTACATCTCTATATCTGCTACATATCTTTCGCAAATATGCTCCACGTTCGCATATGAAATGGCGACAATATTTACACTTCTGTTGAAACACTCGGCGAAAAGGTTGGTCTCGTTCCTATAGTCATTTAAGTGCCGTTAAATGAAATCTTTATTTCTTTTCGGAGAATCAAGATGAAAGTATCAATAGAAATATCTACGACCTTACAGGTCTTTTAACCATTTTATAAAGCACATTGTCTCTGAATTTGTTCAAAGGATTATGAGAAAAATATCAAAATGCGAGGAAATATCAGTCGAACTTGGAATCTTATGCATCCTTCTGAAGGTTCAGGTATCGATACGTCGCAGCCTTCTTCGCTCTCTTGCAACTTTTTCAGAAAGACGATGGAACCAACCGAACACCTCCGTTCAACAGATCCATAGCATAAAAAAAATTAAAATGTTTGGGAAAACATGTCAAGTTTGAAATCTTTTGCATCCTTCTGAATGTTTAGGTATCGATGCGTCGCAGCCTCCTTCACTTTCTTCCAACTTTTTCAGAAAGACGATGGAACCGATCGAACACCTCCGTTCAACAAGTCCGTAACATAAAAAAAATTAACATTTCTGGGGAAACATGTCAAGTTTAAAATCTTTTGCATTCTTCTGAATGTTTAGGTATCGATGCGTCGCAGCCTCCTTCGCTCTCTTGCAACCTTTTCAGAAAGACGATGGAACCGACCGAACATCTCCGCTCAGCAGGCTCGTAATAAAGGTGTTTCATACCGTACCGACCGAGCGTGCGTTAGCCTCGCGAAAAGTCTCCTCGTGCACCTCGGCGCGTTAATTAAAGCTCCCTCGCAAACGAGGCTGGGCAACCTACGCACGCAAGAAGGTGAGCCCAGAATGCAAATGCGTTTTTAATGACAACCGATATATTTATATCCGTTCGGTGTGCGTACCAGAAGGATCCTTGACATACGCGGCGGTGCCCTCGCACGAGGGCGAGCGCGTGCATGCGTGCATACGTGCGTACGCCATGCATATGTACGAAGTTATACGTAACGATCGCGGATAACCATAAAGGTGCGTACACGTGCCGAGCGATGGACGGCAATGACAATGTGTTTCGGAATGTTATGCTGCTACGTTTAACGACGAACACGCGTTACTCGTACAGCATACTGAACGCAATGGCGTTCAGCTGTGTCGCCTTCGAGGAAAATGAGATCGATGAACATTATTTCGAGATAATTGGTTTTACGAATTTCTAAATTAAGATCGAGTCAGATCCCGATGACTGCTACATTGAGAAAAAATTGTCATTAAACGAAAGGAATATTTCATTGAATAGTACCAAATAAATATTTCGTTAATTCAAAGAAATTCGACTCAAATAAAACTCGAATAAATTTCATGCAACATTTCTTCGGAATTATCACAATTTATTTCAGTTTGAATATAATAATTGATCTTTAAATTAATTAAATCTTTTTTCTGGATTATTCAAAGAATTATTTGCTTGGTTTAATGTTTTTTTTTTCTTTTCAGTGTAGAGACTGATTTTAGAATGTGTGCTTCCAGTGATCTGCAACGTGAAGAAATTACACGATAAGAGTGTTCTAAACCAAAATAAGTCATTAATATGGATTCTCGGGATTATTCTAGACCATTCCGAGAATACTGTTGATTTTTGGCAATCTTTTGCTGTTTCATTCACTACTGACAGATGGGCTGAATTGCTGATTAGTAATTGATAAGGCCAATCAAAACTGTGACGGAAGTAAAGTTTATGTTTCAAGCGTAGTCCCGATTGGTTTTTCATCTTCGATTCGTTGACGCGCCGCGCTTTGTGCGACACCTAACGCGTTCACGTGGTTCCGACTTGATTATAATTACTAAGTATTCAATTACATACTAAACACCTAAATATTATTTAGAATTAAATATTGAGTATCTAAATATTACACAAAGAGGTGTCGGAGCCCCGGAGTCCCAGAAGCTAATTTTCGTGGTCCATATTGCTTCCGAGGTGGTCCAAGGGCGTCGAAAATCGGTCAGGAGAGTAGCAGCCTCCGAAACGGTAGACTCGTAAATTTCTCTGATTAGCACCGTACCGACGATCGCCGTAAATTAGCAATATAACCGGCCCGGAGAGCTGACCCAATAGCCTGCCCAGAAAGACGCCATCATCCGGCATCCTCTTCATCGCCGATGGCTCCCCTTCTTCTCCCGACAAAATTGAAAGTCCCTCGCGAACTCGGAAAAAAATTGCGCGAAAAATCCGTGCACATATAAATCAGATAACCGCGCTCGGGTTTATCTCGCGATGAGTTTGGGAGCGCAGTCGGCGAGGTCGAGATTTCTCTTAAACACACGGAGCCGCAGCGAAGTGGGACGTCCTCTCCTCGAAGGAAACGCCGGGCCGTGCGGTTCACGGGCTGCAGGATGCGGGTGCGAGAGAGAGCGCGCTAGCGGCTAAGTCGCGAGTGCGAAAGAGACAGAGCGAGCGGCGCGGCAAAGGCCCCGATGCCTGCCCTTACAGAGCGAGCGGTCTTTAGTCGCTCGGCAAAGTGCTTCATTCGCGGCCTCGGCCGTATACCTACGTGTATACCTCCTCCGTGGCTTAACTACCCAATTAGTAATAATTACTCTTGGGCCTTAATGACTAATGGCTAAATCAGGACCAGTCCTGATTCCTCGTCGAGCCTTGCCGCGGCCGATTATCGATCCGATGCCTAATTGTCGATAAATGAATTTCCTTACGTGCCGTGCACCCACACATGGACAGGCATATACACAAATACTTGTATATAAATTTCTATACGCCGCAAATTTATACATAACCTCGCCGATCCGTATCGGGCTTTTCATTCAGCTAACATTATCGCCGCGCGGCGGTAATCGGTTACGATTATCAGATCGTGAGGCCGTGGGGCCTGGGGAAAGGGCGATTAAAAGCAACGAAATGAGATAAAGTTAAAGAAGCGGCGGTTTCTTGAGGAAGAATGCAAGGCGGGGGCGAGGTAGTGAGAGGTTCGCGGAATTCGACTCGCGACCGCGTCCTTTCGGTGTTGCGCGCGTATGCAAGCGCGAGATCGCTATCTTCGCCCCTTAATATTGCCGTTTAAGTTTATTAAAGCGCCGGTAGAGGCGCGCGCGACCGCCGGAAACCCAGCGCGCCGTAAACACGCCGAAAAAACTGGCCCGTCCGCGAAAATCAAGACGTAATAAGTTTCAATTAAAGTTAAATTTAAGTGGCTCGTAAAAAGGTTCGCTGGCCCCGAGCGCCCGCTCGAGCGTGCAGCCGAGTTGAGCCGAAGCGAACCGAGTCCTGACGAACGCGATCCTGAACGAAGAGGATGAATGTTTATGGCCATTGGGTGTTATCGGACACTTTTTGCAGCTTCTACGTTGTCCGGATTGCCCGAAGAAACCTACTTCGAAGAGACTTCGACTTGAGGGGAAAATGGAGGGTAACCATCCCTCCAGGAAGCGAACCCACGGACGAGCTCTGAACTTATGGTCGATACCACCACGTTTGTTACCCTTGATAACAGGAATGGCTTTTCTCGCGAGATACTTCTACTCGGAAATTTAAGATGGGGTCTATACAAGCAATAAGTTGCCAACGAATTGTTTCTGCTTCAGGTTGTCAGTCGAGGATGTCGAGAATCTGTCCGTTGAGAGATTTGTGCTTCCTGTTAGCGAAGAGACACTTTGCTGATAATGTATAGTATAGTTCTTGCATTTACGAATTAGTAATGAATCGAGAATTCGCAAAGTTGTATACAATTTTAATAAAATTAAAAAATTCGGTTAAATAAATTCGTACATTGAAAACTGTCTGTCTGTTTCTGTACATAGCGACATCTATATATTAACTAGACCAAAGGGCCTCATTCTTCCAGCTTCAAGAGCTCCCAAGAACAATTTTTCCATTTTCATTCTCATCGTAAAATCTAAATGACAAAATTTCTCGTTCGGATAATAACAAATACCTTCACGAATTAATTAATTCCTGGCGACCGTTCCTCGATTGAGAATTCGTAAAATTCACTTTGCACAATTTAAAATAAAAATTCCGATAAATATAATTTACGAAAATAAAAATTCATAAACTGCTCTGTATGTCTATTCAATTTCACGTGTAGCGACTGTTCGACTGAAGAATCTCATTGTTACTATACACCCTTCAAAGACACTCTCATTTCCCTCTTTGTTCATTGTAACGAGATTATCTTCCTTGAGATGAAACAAAAAATGTATTTACATATGGTGAGATTTAGACCTATCTCGTTTTTTTAGGGCAAATCGGGGGAATCGAGCGAGCTTCCGAAGACATTCCCGTGGGCGGCGAAAGCTCTGCTCTGTACCGGGCCGGTACTTTCCTCCTTGTTCGTTGTAACGAGATTATCTCCCTTGAGATGAAACAAAAATGTATTTATATATGATGACATTTAGACCTATTGCGTCTTTTTTGGGCAAATTGGGAGAATGGAGCGAGCTTCCGAAGACGCTTCCGTGGATGGCGAAAGCTCCGCTCTATACGGGGCCGGTACTTCCCTCCTTGTTCATTGTAACGAGTTTATCTCCCTTGAGATGAAACAAAGAATGTATTTACATATGGTGAGATTTAGACCTATTGCGTCTTTTTTGAGCAAATCGGGAGAATCGAGCGAGCTTCCGAAGACGCTTCCGTGGGCGGCGAAAGCTCCGCTCTGTACTGGGCCGAGTCCGCAACTAATCGGGCGGTAACGAGTCTCGATACGTTACCGGCTGGCACGTGGTAATTAATATCGCCAAGATTTACCGCGTCGAGGGGGGCACTCGCGAGAGGAGCCTCACTCGGCTCCTCGGTGAGTTTACTTTTACTATCGCGTGTCGTCGTGCTCGGACTCGATTTACGGGACACGCCTCGCCGACGACGAGCGAATTAAAACTGGGCGATCGTTCGCCGATCCTCCGAAAGGGGCAACCTCGGGCCCCGCCGCGACGATATCCCGGTGCTCGCCACCAGCCGAGGAACTCGCCATCGATCTCCGCTTTTTCCAACGTCTAATTGATTTCTCCGCCGCGAGAGGTCGCCGCCGACAGGAGCGACCGATCTCTCGCGGGCCGAGTCGCACTCTGCGAGTGCCTTTCTAGGGACATAGAAAAAGCCACTTGATGCTGGAACGCAGTTTCGAGAGACGTTAAATAGTATTTGAAATGGAGCACGGAAAAAGTTACTTAGGGCCGATAGGAGCGACCGAACTCTTGGGAGCGAGCCGGACCATCCTAGCTGCACTCTGCGAGTACTGTTCTACCCTGAGAAATAAAATTCACCGAACCACTCGATTATTTCTTCAAATAGTACCTAAGACATATTTTCTTGACTCAAAGAGTATTTAATTGACACATAAGCGATTCTTAATGGGCTAACGATAAATCCGATTCTTTTCTGCCGAAGTCTGCCGAAGAATGATTTCGCGAGGAATTACCTGTATTCACTCGGAAATCAGTAAAAATGATTTCCTTCTTTCAAAGCCGATTGCCTTTGATTTCATATGATAGACAAGAATGCAATTCGGTAACAAGTGACGTTCGGCCTTAAAATTGTCACAGTGTTTTGGTGATTTCCAATGATCTCCAGCTGATCTCCACATGAATTCAAACGTTAAAATCCACGAGTTTCTGAGTGAATATCCTTTTGCGATTTCGGAAACGCGTCTCTTGGATCAGGATGTCACCCACCGCGGAAACATCGGCGATCGGCGACGAACCGCAAAGAAGAAATCCGGTCACGATCGGTCTGCGGCTCGTCTCGCGGCGCGGACGATGATCGTCGCGGACGCGCCGCGACGACCGGCGTCGACCGTTCGCCCACGTAGGGTGTAGAGGCGATCCCGTAGGACCGTTACTTCCCGGTTGTTATCCTCGTATCGGATTACCACCGGAGGGTTCTCTCTCGGAGAGATATACCTCGAGGTAAGGATGATCCTTTCGCGCCGCGACGCCGCCACCGGGACGATGTCCCGTCATCGGGACAAATCGCTGCGGCGCATCCGCCGTTGCGTCCACGAATTGAGACGCGAAGAAAATGACAGAGACCCGTCCGGGGACTCTCTTCAAGGCCGGGACAGCCTATCTCGAAACGGGTTGGGGGTATAATTCTTAAGGAAAAAAATTAAAACGGAATTAAAAAGTCACCCAAGGTACGTCATCGCAAAAATCGAGTCCTTAGTAAACATCGCTTTCGAAGACTATTTCCTGTCTCGGTGTGAAAGAATTTTTTATTTTAAAAGAAATAATGTTAAATTAGCCGAGTGAAATTCTGGGATCCAAGTAATGTTAAGTCAATTGTGCCCGATGAATTGAACGTACTCAAATCTTGAAACGTATGTCTCGACATAGCTTAGTAATCATATTTTCACGCGACTTTCGATTATCAGTCACTCTGCCTTGTACAATTTACTTAACGTATATTCCTCAACCCATTCGCGAAATAATTTTTCATTAAAACGAATTTTGCAACCCAACGCCCCCGTAAATAATGTCAATTTTTTATTTTACCTCTTTCAAGGTTATGTCCAACGTTATCTTCCCTATCACAGCACGTATCACTTGCAGTTTTAGGAACTAAAACCGTCATCGGTACGTTATCGCCCCCCATCACGGAAATTTGTCGAAGTTTTAAAATTTATGTACAACGTGAGCCAAATAAAAATCCAAGCGGTTACATTTAACAGTATATCCTGTACGGAGAGAGAAAGAAAGTTTGAGAAAGTTGCAGGCGATTTCGGGGACCATTTTGTTAAGACCCCGTTACTTCTCGGTCATTACCCGCTGCTCGATTTACCATCGGCAGAGTTAATCCATCTGGTCCACATCGAGCGGTTGCGGTGTTACGAAAGGGCCATTCTATATANGGACACATTTTTTTTCTAATGAAATTTCATGAGCTTCACATTTTTCCTTAGGGCCTCTATAATGATGTGTTGAAGTTTCGAATGATTCGGTGCACCCAATTTGGAGAAATATTTTAAAAAATATTTTGACGTTTCGATATACATATATATAGAATAACCCTTTCATAACACCTTAAGGCGAATTGAGACACGAAGACGAAGAACTGCGAGAGGGTCGTGGGCGCCCTCGAAAGATATGTATTTTCCTATGTAAGTACGTACTCGCGTGTACGTCGCTCTTGCGAGTACGTACGGAGGGGACTAAGAGAGAGAGCTCGTGCTCCCTCCGCCTCGGCACCGCGAATCGTGACGTTCCTTTAATAACAGTTATCGACTCGGCGGAGCACTTCCCGCTGGTGAGTCGATAAGTTAAAGAGAAGATTATCATCTTTGTCCCGAGAGATTCGTTCGGGCCGCTCGTTGGAACGTCGGCCAAACGTCGCCCGGCAATCGGGACACTCATGCGAGTCGACAAACATCGCCTCCGATTTTGCGTAACGAGGTGATGACTCTTCTCGTTCCTTAAGCTCTTTTCCCAGCCGGATATCACCGATTAACGAGATAGCTGCAACGAGATGAGCTCGATATCTTGAAAGAAACCATTCGAGTTGGAACTTCCTAGGAGTCATCGAAACACTTCTACACGTTGTGAAACCAAGTGATACCTGTGGCAACGATCACCCAAGAAAATCGAGTTGCTCTGAATATTCGCGACGGTGCATCTGATGCACACAAAAAGAAAATTTCCTTCGATGAACAAATTTGACTGACTCCATTTGACCCATCTCGGATAACATTTCACGCGAGTGACCAACCTCGTTAGCGTCAATCGACTAAAATGTTTTACCTTAAATTATTTGACTTATTTCTTCCAACATTTCAATCAATAATCTAAATATTTTGGTTAAACGCGCCAAATTACCTTAATTCAACATTTGATGGAATCGGCCAAAACTTACCAGTTTAATCATTTATTCGCGTCACCCAAACACTTAGTCGTCCTAAATTACCCAAAATTGCATCGCTTCTCAATACTTCTCCACCTGTGCATGCATCGATGAATGCACCCATGCTCCGACCAGACTCCACGCGTCTTCGACAAACTCCCCTCGCTCGTTCCACGGAAAAGTGGAATGAACGACCATTTCCACGTCTTGTCATATTCCGCGTGTCGGCTGACGCACACCTTGCGGAGATACACGCGGAACACCCACGGGTGACGCGGATCTGCCGGACATTAAGCGTAGGTAGGTAAGCGTACAGGTGTAAGCCGCGAGTACGCAACCCGACCGCGTTATGGAATCTTGTAAATTATTGCGGACGCTAAGTGGTGAGTGCCCCTCCACCTTTGCAGGGTGCAGGCAGGGTTAACGGAGATAAGTCCGTATTTCAACGGGCGTTAACGTCGGCACGTTTCGCCCGCGAGTTACGGGAGGTGCACCTTCGCCCTCGCTCGTGTTGGACGCGTACTCGCGCGTACTCGAAAAACCTCGCGGTACACGGTCCCTCCGCTGGGGGGCGAAGAGGAGGGTACGGGTAAAGTATCGTTGCTAGAATCCCCCGAACGATCGCCAGGAATGCGAGCTTCTTTCGCCTCGTTCGTTGCATAGTAAACGCGCGCGGAAGGTCTCGGGCCAGCCGATGCACTTTGCGTGCACCGCGCAACGAGTCTCACGATTAAAAAATTCCACCGCGGGAAGTGCTCCCTTTCTTTTCGGGTCCGCTCTCGAAGCCATTTTTTTTACCATCAACCAAGAAAAACATAAAGAGTCGCGGTCACGCCTGGCGAGGTAGCATGATTAGCCATTATGATTCGCAATTGCGATTTAATGCGCTCGCTTTGGAACGGAAAATCGTAAACGCACGAGATAAAGCTACGCTTTTGGAGCCGAAGGTACCTTGTACAACCTTTGTGCCCTGGAGGAAGATCCCACGATTAAAAAATTCCACCGAGGGTTATTAAAATATGAACTTGCTCATTTTTAACATCCCGTGTGTAGTACTAGCATCCCCCATAGCGACTTCGCTGGCAATGTGCAGAAGCAAGTGGAATTCGAAATGTATAACCTTTCTTTTTACTCCTTTTCCCTCTCCGAAGGGTTAGTTAAGGCGAAATCCTGAAATTGGTTTTTCGGCATTTGGATGTACTCTTTTTTTTAAGTATAAACCAAATCGATATCCCTTCGGACATTAGGGATATTAAGAAATTTGTTGAAAACACGTTTACCCCTTTTCACCCTCCTTGGGATTAAATGTTGGAAAATCCCTTTTTAGCGAGCACCTACGTTATGAACTAGATTCCCCCAATTTTTCAGATTGTCGAATTTTAAAATGCATTCGTGAGAATGAAAAACCTTATTTTTAAGATCGATCGATGCCGTGGGAAAGACGATCGACGATCGACGGCTTTAAATCGCCACCTTGTGCCACATGTCATGATGCTTAATGTTAAAAGTCAAGGATGTGAGACGTCAGGAACGTACTGTTGGTACGTGGCGATAATTGCCTCGATGCTTGACGTCCATTATGGTTGACCAACCATGTGATTCGTTTTTTCCTTTTACGTAAGTGACACATCCACGTCTATATGGGCGCGTCTATTGTCTCGCTGACGAAATACTTTCGTTCATAATGGGAGTCTAGGATTCACCGAGAGTGTCGAGTAGGAAGGCATTCATTTTTCGCAAGGGCGTTACGTAAAGGAGTATATATCGATCCTCGGAAGGCGCTTTTGTTGTATTGCCGCGTGCTCGCGCACGTATGGCACTCGTAAAAGGTTAAACGAAGACGTTCCTCCTCGTTGCATCACTCGAGATAAGACTTTCACTGAGCTCTCGTGGACTCGTAATGCGACGAAGGAGAGATGTCTCTCATAGCTTTGCATCTTAAGGAGGTGACTAATTAAACGATTCGACTTGTTACGTCGCTTCGGCATGCACCGGTCGGCTCATAACGGCACGTCGTGTTGCACCGAGCCAATGTATGCCACACATCCTATCTAGAAGGTATCCTGATCAACGATACAACAAATGACCATTTTATGCGATAGACCAGGTGTTTATGCACATCTTATCAGAACTTATCGGAGAAAAGGCCGCCATAGTATTTGTAAATTTAAATTTACTCGTTTGGAATAAAAAAATGTGTCCAATTTGCTCGAGTTTTATCTTTTCAATGAAACGTTAAGTGAAATGGTATCTTTTTCTGATCAATGATACAACAAATGAATATTTTGTAAGATAAACTTGAGGTTTATGCACGTCATTTTTTATGCACCATTTTATGCGATAGACCAGGTGTTTATGCACGTCTTATCAGAACTTATCGGAGAAAAGGCCGCCATAGCATTTGTAAATTTAAACTTACTTGTTTGGAATAAAAAAATGTGTTGAATTTGCTCGAATTTTATCTTTTCACTGAAACGATAAGTGAAAAGGTGTCTCTTTCCGATCAATGATACAACAAATTAATATTTTGCAAGATAGACTTGGGGTTTATGCACGTCTTTCGGAATGTTTAATTGAAAAGGTCGCTGCGAGATGTGAAAATCTAGATTTAGTTATAGAATAAAAGTCTGGCGAATTTCCTTCAATTTTTAAGTTCTCGGTGAAATATAGGAATTGTGAACAATAGTTAATAGTGACTCGTTAAAAATGCTAGTATTCTCTTTTCACTCAGCGCCTGTAAGTCGCTTTTACCTGTAGGTAAAAGTGTATCTCGGAGGTGTAGAAAGGCGAAAGAAAGAGTGTCGTCAGTCTTCCGGAGTTTGACTACTTAATTAAGAGAAAGATTTCCTTGGAAGAGTCGTTTCTCAACGCTGGTCGTAAAACTGCTGATCGGCTACGTCTTTGGATCTCTTTTCTCTCGTCCGAATGCCAACTACTTATGCAAACTGAAAGAAATTTCACACGAGAGCTGAACCATTAAATGGGTTCAGAAAAGGCGTTGCTAAACGGTCAAGTTCAACTTTAACTCTTCAGGTAGTGCTCGGTTTCGCAACACTTTATTTTATTTGTGTCGCCTCGAGGTTCTGTATTTCCGGAAGGTCAAGTTGAATTTCCTTTTCGATATTCTGTCCTCCAACAAGGTCAAGTGCAACTTAACTGATTGCGATAACCCTCGGTTTTGAGACACGTAATTATCTCAGGTGTACTTCCGGATTCTGCAATTCTAAAAAGTCAAGTTCAAGTTTACCTCTTCAGATAGTACTTGACTTCACAATTCCTGACTCTGTCGACTCCACTTCGAAAATCTGTATTTCTAAATGTTCGAATTTAATTCCATCGAGTCAGCTATTATCGCAACGGTGATTTTATTGATTTGACTTCCGAGTTTCATATATCTAAAGAGTTAAATTCAATTTAAATACTTCGCATAATATTCAGCTTCGTTACCCTCGATTTTGTTGGTTCCGTTTCATTTTTATAAGTCCTCCTTTCGACCTTTTACGTCCTACTTTATTCGAATGAGGTCCTACTTTAGGTCTACCAGGTGAAGAAACGGAATTGTCTGCCACTTTTAAAGTCTAAAGTAGGACCACAAACATATCCAAGTACATCGTGTCAAAACCATTTATTGTAAGAGCTACAATTGAAGGTCCTAAGTAAGATAAAAATGTCGACTCGAGCAGTTTCCCCAATTCGGATGAAATTCGGTTTCGCGACCCTCGGATTTGCTGGTTACACCTGTACGTTCCGCATGATGCATCGCTCCGTTATTATCGTTACCTACCTGAAAGCCTTTGAGAGACCGATGGACTTTGATCCTGCGTTCGTGCATAGGTATGACGACCAGAACCAGGATGAGGATGAGCTCGGTATCGAGACGCAAGATCTCTCGCCGTCGGAGTTCGTACGAGCTCGAGAATGACGAGTGGATGCATTAACGTTCGCTCGAGCATCGCGAGTTCAATTACAGTCATCGGCCGATAAGGTAGGTACCGACGCACCGGTCTTAGAGGCGTATAACGAAGGGACTTACCGGCAGAAGGAGTAAGGACGACGGCGAATGCCTCGCAGCAGCTTGCCTCAGCCTCAGGAAGTGCAGAAGAGGATCCTCGGATGCCCTGAGCTGGTCCAGAGTCCTCCTGGCTTCTGCATACTTCTCCAAGTACTCCCAATAAGACTCCCAGAAGGAGGGTGGAAATAATTCACCTGCGATTGCAAAACACATTAATGTCATCCCGAGCCATTTCACGATACGCGCGTGTACGTGCATGCACCCTAACTTTACTTATTGGAAAACGCTCGGCTTTATACTGGGTGGCTGTACGCCTCATATTTTTACGCGATCCGAGTCTATGCAACCCGAGGCGGGCGAAACGTTCGCACAACGAGGAAGAAACGAAGAATTTACGCCAAGAAATTTATGCATACATGCGCATTCAGGAAAGTTATCATGAGCTAAAATATTATGCACTGACAAAGAGTGTCTTCGCGTGATCGACGAGCGACCGTCTCGTTAAGAAATTACAGCTGAAAATTAACCTCCTCGTTTCTGACAAGTCATTTCCTCATTTCACTAAATTGTAATACAATAATGCGACACGAACATTAAAATTCGATAATTAAGATTAATATTCATAAAAGATCCCTTGATACCAAGTGGTTGATCCATATATTATACTTCCCTAAATCATGGACGATTAGTCTTTGGTTTTTTGATAAAAGTGTAAACGCGATCACGGTTGAAGCAGGTTTTGTAAAACATACCCGACATACGACATATCCGAGTCGAAATGTGGATTCCGCTCAGAATCTCTAATTAGATCTTGTAGGAAGATATTTCGAATTTTTTCTCCTTGTAGGCTCAAGCCAGAATTTATTTCGAATTAAATAGGTCGTACAAGGAAAACGAACTTAAAGAGTGAAGTAGGATCGAAAGAGGGGTTAGAATACGCAGATTTAAAGAACTAAACTTTCGACTGGGATAGATTGGGTCGATTAGAGATGTTCGGATCCCAGTTACATTACGGCCCAAGGAGAGGTGGTTAAATAAAATATCAAAGTCGAGTGAAATACGGAGAAGTAAGCCGCGAGGGCGATTCGATCTGGCAAGTCGTGTCCCGGTCCTTAGGGCGTGTCCCGAATGTCTGTTACGATTTAATAAATGCGAGAGAGTGGCCCTAACCGCTCTGGATAAGGCAGATTAGATTGGAGTCCGCCCGACCGCGGACTCTTAGGACTTACTCGGCTTAAAGGTCCCGGCGTCCCAATTCTCGAATGTCCCCTGGATCTGAAAGCGAACAAAAAGACGCCCATTAAATTGCTTCAAAATACAATGACCAAGATATAAGGGATACCGAAGAGGGCCATGTATTATACATGAAGACCAAGTTCAGGAGGGGCGATGCCTGTACCAGTTTTCAGCCCAGAGTGGGGTAACCGACACGGAAAACGCTCGTTTTATGATCCCACTCCCGGTGGTTGTTCTTTGTGCCAGAGTGGTGCACCTATGCTCCCGTGTTACCGGTACCAAAAGCGCCCTTTCTAGGGTACCCCGAGTTAACGGGCGCATAACGCACGCCCTGGAAACGTCATTTAACCCGAGGTTTAACCCCTCGCCGTACAAATTAGATCGGCAAAATTCGGACCTAACTTGTATGGCACGACGTTCATCGGAGGAATTAAAGTGATCCTTTGAGATTTTTGGAAAACAAACCGAAATGGTAAAGAAAGATGCTCGCAGAATGAGAAAATTTCTTTCATCCGAAATTGTGATCACGAATCTGACTCGTGATATTCATGTCTGGCCCAAAATTTCTATCACGAGTTACACTTGTCAAAACACGGCAAGGGTTAATCAGGGCTTCCCAGTGCAAGTTTTGAAGGCTACATGTTCTTAACATATTCGCGACCGCCGACGTGAATTCACGTCTTTTCAAGTTCTATTCCTGGTTGCCGCTGACGTGAATTCATGTCATTTTAAATTCTATTCCTGATTGCCGCTGACGTGAATCACGTCAATAAACATACACGATACAAGTTTGCGGCAACCAGTTTCAGAATTTCATTATTTTCGCCGGTACTCAGTATTTGAAACGGAAAAAATTTGCCGGTCGCGAATGTGTTAAAAAGAAAAATCGATTCTTGAGTCGATCTGTTGGGCTATTCCAAAAATTTTGTCGTTTTTTCGCAGTTTTTAACAGCGTCAAATGGATTGCCAGAAAACAATAGAATTTTCAGAATGGCCTGATAAAACGGATTGGCGAGAGTTAATTCCTTGAAAGATAGACTTGAACAGAATTTATCTTCTGAAAGTATACATTAAATTAGTCCAATTTCTGCTTCCGCCCCCACTGTATGTGGACGCTATGCAGAGTTTGATAAGTGGATTTTAATGGAGACAGCTGATTTCCCGTAGCCAAAATCAATCAAGCTGGACATAGAATTTGAGTACACCAGAGTAATTTTAAATTTCCGACACCACTTGGACGCTTTAGAATAATATCATTTTTAGAAAATGACAATTACAATTAATGCGACAAAAAATTGCAGTCCATAGAGAAAGGAGTTCTACGATCTTGAAGGAAAGGATCGAATTGCAAAATAATGATACATCTTCCATAAATATGTTTAACATTCACAATAAATTATATATGTGACATTTTTTCGCAGTCCACTTGACTTTAACTTGCCAACACTTGAAGTACTGATATTTCTTACAAAATCAATTTTGCTGGAGTCAAACAAAAATTAGTTAAAAAGAGATGTTTAGAGTGCCGCAATTAATTTCGTATGGAACGTATGTTTTTCCCTTAGTATAGTAAATTTGATTCCGTAAGTGAATTATTCAACAGAAAGCCGATAATGACGCTATTAGTCCGTTAGAACAATATCGGCAGTTAAGTGTTACGTGCCGATTCCGCAACAGCCGTAGCGGAGGTATATCGATCTTCGGCGTAATAATTAACGCCCACGCTCATTGTCATTAAAACTAGGTCAATTCGTGCCAATGGAATTCCTTAACAAGATACACCGCCGACGGCTGGAGAATGCGATTCTTATCGTGAGTATTACTTGAAATACAAGTGCTTTGGAGTCGCCGCTTGTTTCGAATTCCCCAACGCCGATACAAGTTCTTAGGCTTAAGTTACCTGTTAACGACCGATAACGAAATCGGGAACGAACTTGGTTCCCAAACACTTTCCCACCACGTACCAACATAATCCAGGGATTATCGAAACTGTACAAATCGATAAGTCCAAATGTGACGCCGAAATCACGTTCTACTTATTTCGTTAATTTCAGCATGTCACTCTACGTCGCACTGAATTTTCGAAGCAAATGGAAATTTTTTGTTTTTGTTTCACTGCATTAAAACTTCCCTAAAAATAAAACCTAAAAAGACATCAATTTCGTCCAGAATTCTGTACAAAAACTTATCATGTAATTCTGATTATTCTGTCACCACCAGGCAACCCTTTTCACAAACCGAAGATTTCCAAAAGTGATGCCGGCAACCTGGTTTCTAAATAAGAAAGTTTGGAGAACACATTTGCTTTTCGTGGTTACCATTGATACAAACTTTCATTGTTCGGCACGCAGAAAAAAATGCATAGTCATAACAAGAAATTTACTTGCCGTAACAAACGTGACGACTTGAAAATGGGCCAGCAACTTTTTAGTCCAGAAACATGTTTGTTATATCGACAACAAGAAAACAATCACTTCACTAGGGCAACACAAATTCTATTCATAGTTACAGTATTCTTTTCCAGCAACAACAAATTGTATTTCACTCATTTGATTTGATTTGAAATAATTGCAAACATTTTTATTGTCGGTAGGATCATTCCAGCAGCAAAACTTAATCAGCAATGCTATCCTTTGCAAAAAATGCAAATGTCATTTTTTTCCGTGCACTTGCGACGTTCCTTCAAAGTCCACCCACAAAAACGCCAGAGCAACCTAACCTAAAAACCGCCCATGGCGGGAGAGTTAATATTTACCTAACGACCCCGCGATGTTAAATTCGCGGGATCATTACCATACCGCGAGCATGGGTACAATCAACGATATAATCAAACAAACATTTGTATCCGGCAAACGGCAGGGAACGCGGCGTATTAAATCCGGTACGGACGCGTTTAGCGGTCCGGGGCAGGAATAAGGGCCTTAATTGCACTTGAAATGCAGTGGATTTACGAGCTCCGCCGTCCCTCGATTGCACTGGGCGTCGGTTTGTTTAGCGAAGCGCCCGCGGCCTGTAAAATAACGTCATGCGTTCGAGTCGCGATCGTTAATTAGCGTGGGCCTCGAGGCGTCAGCGTCGAAAGTTAATTCGCGGCGGCCGAACGGTGGTAGCGAGATGGCGCCACGCCCGCGCGCGCATACGCGAGTTCCAGTTCGAGCGACCTAACCTTCCGGTCGGTGACCCCGGCTCAGCCTAACCCGCGTGCGAGCAGACGCAGACGCGACGCGCATGCCGCAGACAATGCGCGGCGGTGTTGCGCGCTGAGTCACGTCGATCGCGCGACTCGCGAAATCCCCGACGCGCGCCGGACTTTCTCGAAAATCCGACCCGAATGCCCATGCGGGTCGATCGGGCGTCTTCGATAAGCGGCGCGAGCATTCGGGCGCATTCGGGGTCGGACCGCCGGTGGCGCGAGTCGCCTCGCGCGCTCCGTCCCCGAGGTGAACGTCCCGATGATCGGCGACATATGGATAGCCAATAGACCCGGTTATGGACACTTCCGAGGCGATCCGTGTTTACGGAGAGTCGTCGAAGGCGTCGATAACCGGATTGTCGATAACCCGCGCGTCCCCGAGATCTCGCTTTTATAGACGATAATGCCGTAGTAAGAGGTTAGGCTAAAGTGTTTAGTAATGCGTGCCCACTAAACCGATCCTATCTGCGATCTCGCCGAAGATCGGATCCGGCGTTCGTAAACAAAGTGCTCCGCGTAATTGAGAAATCAGATTTTACCCGAGATTGCGATCGGGACACTCGGCTTATAGATTAGGAGATTCCATGTATTAATTCGCGGCACGCCGGTGGAGTTCCCTTTCACGGATTCGTTGAATCCGGAATACGCATTGAAGGTGGCACCGATAAGAATCCAGCAGGAAGACGACTCGGGGGTGAAAGAAGAAGAGAAATCAGGAATCGCGGAGAAAACGCACGGTGACAGGGGAAACGAGGCGAAATCGGTTGCAGTACCTCGTTTTACCGGGAAAGAGAGTCACGTTTCCTTCCGAAGAAATCCCTAGCGTTAGTTATGCAGGGAGGATTTTATCCCATTGGTCGGGATACTCGGTTTATAGGTTAGGGCAGTCTGAGCGTTAACTCTGATAATCTTCGATATTAATTCGCGGCGGCATTCCCTTTTACAGATTCCCCGAATCTGGCAAACGCAATAAAAATGGCGTCGACAAGAATTAAACATAAAGGGGCCGCGAGATCCACAAAAAGAACAGAAATTCAGAAATCACAGAGGAAACGCCAAAGAACATCAGAAACGAAGTGAACCCGATTACAGTCCCTCGTGTTACCAGAGAAGAGTCACGTTTCCTCCTGAGGAAATCCGTAACCGAACACAGAGAAGATATTCCGTATTTGGCCTACAAGTTAGGGAAGTTCATCAAGAAGCCCGGGAGAGCTTCGCGCCAAATCCAAATTCGTATCTCAACTCTGATAACCTCCTGTATTAATTTGCACACGAGAGTGCCGTTCTCCGAATCCGGCACATTCAATAAAAATGGCGTCGACTAGAATTCAATATAAAGGCGCCTCAAAATCTAAAAACAAAATAGAAGCCCAGATATGACGGAGGAAACGTAGAAAAATATCGCACAGAGAAGATATTCCGCATTTAGCCTACAAGCTAGGGAAGTTCATCAAGAAGCCCGGGAGAGTTTCGCGCCAAATCCAAATTCGTATCTCAACTCTGATAACCTCCTGTATCAACCCCATAACGCACAGATTAAAAAAAAAACCGGCCAAAAAAAATCAATTTTTCTTATGTAAAAAAAGCACTAGAACATGTCTTGGCAAAAAAATAAAATTCTCGATTATATTCGAGGGTGAAAAACTATAGTAGCGTAAAATACAACGCCGCTCGAATTATCTCGCGTGTGCACAGTTTGGCCTGTTTAGCGCGCTCGAATTAACTCGAGCGCACAAGTTAAGGGATTAATTCGCACACGACAATGCCGTTCTTCGAATCCGGCACATTCAATAAAAATGGCGTTGACTCGAATTCAGTATAAAGGCGCCTCAAAATCTAAAAACAAAATAAAAGCCCAGATATGACAAAGGAAACGTAGAAAAATATCGCACAGAGAAGATATTCCGCATTTAGCCAACAAGCTAGGGAAATTCATCAAGAAGCCCGGGAGAGTTTCGCGCCAAATCCAAATTCGTATCTCAACTCTGATAACCTCCTGTATTAACCCCATAACGCACAGATTTTTTGAAAGAAAAAACCGGCCAAAAAAAATCAATTTTTTTTATGTAAAAAAAGCAGTAGAAAATATCTTGGCAAAAAAATAAAATTCTCAATTATATTCAAGAGTGAAAAATTATAGTAGCATAAAATACAACGCCGCTCAAATTATCTCGAGCGCACAAGTTAAGAGGTTAATTCGCACACGACAGTGCCGTTCTTCGAATCTGGCATATTCAATAAAAATGGGGTCGGCTCGAATTCAGTATAAAGGCGCTTCAAGATCTAAAAACAAAACAGAAGCCCAGATATGACGGAGGAAACGTAGAAAAATATCGGAAACGAGGTGAACCCGATTACAGTCCCTCGTGTTGCCAGGGAAGAGTCACGTTCCCTCTTGAGGAAATCCGTAACACAACACAGGGAAGATATTACGTCAGCCCGCGCCCAGGTCGCCGTTAAGAAGCGGAATGGGCACGGAAGCGAAACACGAGGCCCTAGGAGGGGCCCTTATTCCTCGCTCTCTGTCACGGTCCTCCATTTCCTCCTACACGCCCTCGATACCGAGAGACTCCTCGAGTAACGAGACCCCGGAGCCTCGCCGACAAAACTACGCATCGCTTACGCGCGTGCGTCCAGCTCCCTCGCGGGTCGGGGCCCTCCAAAGGGCCCTTTGCGGGAGACGAAGAGAGACGGAAAGAGGCTCTGGGTGCGTCGACGCATTGTCACGTCCCCCTTTGTCCCTCGGCGTGTCGATGCGCCCCTTATCGCAGCACGCATATCTATGTAAAGCGTGGCGGATGAGAGGGGCTTCGCCCGGTGCATTCGCTGCATACGCCGCATAGGTTGCATACGCTGCATTTATGCATCGCATTACGCCGAGGAAGGGGCAAAGTAGGGAGAACGAGAGCAGAGAGTCGAGTCGGAGCGTTATTACGTATTGACAGATTAAACGAGATCTCTCCTGGGATGAGTCCGGAGGGAAGGAGGGCCGAGAGAGAGACGGCCTCGGGCCTATAGGCAGATCGACTCGAGATCGGCCTTATCGAGCCCTGCGAAGGCGTGGGAGGGCGTAGATTTTTAAATTTTAATTATTCTATACGGCTGCCTCTCGCTATCGTTTAACGGGGATCTCGGGGTGCCCGGCTTCTACTGCGGACTTCTTCTAGAACTCCTCGGAGTTCCCCGACGTCGTCGGTTCCATGCTCGGATACAGGTTCTGCGAGTTAGCCGAGTTATATCCGAGTTATCCTCGGGAGGGGGCGCTGCAACCAGGGAAGATTAATGGCCGCGATGCAGGGCGAGTGACAACGTCAACGGGGTATCGGCTCCTTGAAATTTGCAACGTTTTATTAAATTATTAATGCCGCACTGCTCGAGCACAGAGGCTGCGTTTACGGCCTGTCTTGAGAGCGACTTGCTGAGAGCGGAGAGAGAGGGACCTCTTTCGTTGGGAACGATCTTGCTAGATGGGTCTCGGGAAGAGAAACTCCCAATTTTATCAAGTGGCTCCAGAGAAAGATACCGAATCTTCTGTACTCACGAATTACCGAGGGGATATTCACTCGGAAATCAGGGAAAACGATTTCCTTCTTTGAAAACCGATTGCCTTTGATTTCGGACGATAAATAACAATGGGATTGGGTAACTAGCAACGTCCGGCCTTAAAATAGTGACCACGTTTCGGTAATTTCCAACGATTTCTAGCTTTTTCCATGTCATTTCGAGCATTAAAATCCTCGATTTCCTGAGTTAATAACCCCCCGCGAATAACTCTCTCGACGTGGATAAGAGCCTTTGATTCTTCTACAATATCTACCAAAATTCGTGAAAAGATAGGTGTTAATAAATTTCATGGAAAAGTATTTTATATACGTTCCCATAAATCGCTTATCCGGGGAATCATGGCGGCCACTTTTTACGTCTTGAACGTCGAAATTGAGATGCTCATGTACCGATTACCCCATCGAGGAACATCGATGTGGTCACGAGTCAATGAATGGCCACAATCTGTTCTCGAAACGCGAAAATTTTTTGCCCCATCACCCTGGCCATTTTGCGGGGCCGTCTTTTACGCCGAGTCTTGTCATTTTTTTTGTCGGTAATTTTTCTTTCTCGCTTTGCGAAAGCACCCCTTCGAAGTCGCTTAATCGTCGGTTACGACGTGGCGCACACCTCACGGGTAAAATACTCGAAGAAAGGGAAGAGGAGAGGAGAGCCTCTTAATTTTGAGTTTCTAATTCCGCGCACATTCGCCGCACGCCTTTTTAATTATACGCCAGTCGCGGTCTTGGGGCTCCACCCCGTGCAATGTCCGGTGCGTCACGCACGAAAGGCGTTCCCAAAAAGAATCCTAAATCCGTCGCGAAGAAACGCGAACAGAGATGGTAGGCGTGTTCGATCTCGGACAACGGTTTATCGCGGGATATCAATGTCTGATAAGGACCGCGATCATAGCCGATCTTCCATCCGATCGTAACGCACGGGATTTTCGGTGCGACCGTGGGGGGTAGATCGCCGCTGATAAGTGAGACCGATAACGTCTCCTGCAAGTTACCCGATGATAACTTCCCAGATAAGTGACATGCACTTCAAGCTGTCAACGAAAGGAAGATGGATCAAGTTGGGGAATGTATTATCATGGAATAGTTTAATATCGGTGTTTAAGCAAGGTGTGCTCGAAATTTTTCCATTTCTCTAACGTTATGGAGAATTTCTTGGAGATAAATTTTATGAGAGATTCGATATTTATACGTTATTATTTAATTAGGAGATATTTCAGTTATTTCAAATTTTCCAACTTCATCGATGAGAAACTGAGCTTTTGAAATTAATAAAATTCTATCACGTTGTTTATGGAATTTTCGTAATATGTACTATAGGAATTTTTGCATTTTTCCTTTAACACTAGATTGCCGGATGTTGGGTATATACCTATTTTGCCTGAAATGAGTCAATTTGACTCAAACGTCAAAATTGAGTTTAAAAAAATAATAAAATTTCATTTTAATGAAACTATATTCAAAACAATTGTTACGTATATATTCTGGAAGCACTCTTTACAGTACCAAGTATAATATTTATTTTGGAGTAGGAAGTTGGCCCTGAGACGTCTTTGAATTTGGTATGACCGGGAAATCTACCAGTATTTTCACCATCTTTCAATGTTTCCCATAATGTTCCATCGGCAGCCCTTTGTGTTGAAATTTCTTTATTATCGGATCTATCTGCAGGGTCTAATTCATTTTCGGTTTCAAAATCAGGAATATATCGTATTCTTTTTTTGTCAAGAGTTATATAACGATCACTATCACTAGCACTTGATTCACTTTCAGATAGAAAACAAGCTCTTCTTTTTCTAGGAACTGTATGATGAAGATCTTCATCTTCACTGCTCGAAATTTCAATCCTATTAGCTTAATTCTCTATTTCATATAGTTCAGTATCAGATGCATCGGATTCGATATCTGACTGGTTTCCTCTTATTTGGGTCAGTTTTTTTCGCAATTCAAGATCTCTTACATTTTTTGTCATAATAGCAACCCTTATCTAAAACTAAAATATGCATTTACATTTACGTAAATACATCTTATAAATAAATTCTGAAATTACCTTGGTACGCAAAAATTCTTCAAAAATAATTTATAAAATTTTTTTTTTTGTGTTACTAAAAATGCATTATTTTCTCCGATGCCGTAAATCGAAATGGAAGAACAAAGAATTTTTTATCAGAGCTTTCATAAAAGTCTTAAACAAAAAAAACTTGCAACAAATAATTTCACAATATTGAATGTGCAAGTTTGCAATAGATATCTAACCAGTAAATTGACAAGTTTGAACATGAAAATGATCGAATCAGATTGTTTACAACAAATTTCTATGAACAAGAAATAAATTACATGTGTGTCAAACGACCAACTTAAAAAATATTTAATGAGTCAATTTGACTCACATCCGTCAAAATAGGTATAGCAGATATGGATTTTTGGAACTAAGGAGTGGGGAGAGGAAGGAATTAGCATTTGTATACATTTCATAATTTTATTAGAAACCAACATATGTTTTAAAAATAACTTATTTAAGTTCTTCTATATATATGGCAATAAAATCGTAAATGAGTCAAATTGGCTCGTTCCGGCAATCTAGTGTTAAGGCTAATTTAAGGCTAATTTAAGGCTTTGCAAATTCAACGATTTTTTTCTCTGTTAGTTTTATGAAAACGAGACGTTTCGTCCGACTTCGAAACGGTTGTCAGATATCTGTTGGGAATAATAAAATTGGATGGCGACGTTGATGGATTTCGGTGATAAAGGAAAAAAGAGAAGCCCTTTCTTTTCTTTTGTGTCCTGGGAAGAGTCTGGGAACCATTTTTATGCGAGTCGAGCTCGGTATTCGTATCTCGCGTCATCGTCGAGGCCCGATGTCGAACGACAACGAATGCCCCGATACTTTCGAACGGGTATCGCGTTACTCATCGATCCGCTTCGACTTCGATCGTACCACGCGACACCCTGGAATCTTTAAAATCCACTTTCGACGCTCGATGAAACCTTAGACTCGATACATACACTCGACCGCCTACACGCCGACTCGTATTTAGCGATAGAGACAGTGTTTCGAAAGAATCCGAGAGGCCCCGTACGGAGAAAGACATTCCACCGGACGAAACATCCGGTGTCGATGCAAGTCTGCGAGAACTAATATCGAATCGATCCTCCATTGATATAACCTCTTAGAATTAATAATTTTGGAATAACTCAAGACGCGGTCCGTCCTAAAAATGCATCGAAGTTCGAATATAAAGATGCAATAATTTTGTTTATTGACAAATGGAAGCCTGGACATAAAACTATGTCTAAACTTCACAATAGATTTCACAGAATACATTCTCCTACGAATTGCCGACCCAGATCCCGCGAAAGGGAGAGCAGGGAATGATAAAAGTGAAACGAGTCAGCGCCATGTAACTGTCGATCGCGATTTTTCGTGAAAGGGGAGGCTTAACGTGATATGAAAGAGTTATTATATATATCGAAACGTGAAAATCTTTATATAACTCTTTTTCAAACTGGGTGCACCGAATCATTTGAAACATTAGCACGTGGTTAAGGGGACCCTAAGAAAGAACGTGATGCTCATAAAATTTCATTCGTCAACCAAAATTTTTTTTATTAGCTTAACTATTAGTGAAAGGGGTATGAAATAAAAACGCGCGAAGATGGCGCGCTCTTGCGGGCTCTTTGAGAGATGGAACGATTTCGTCTAGCATCGTCGTTACCCCTTTAATCCGCCTATTCGGCGTTTTATTTTGAGTTCGCAAATCTGTTGACACTTTATTAATTATCATGCTTGCTCTTATTTCAGGGAAGATTATGAAGAGGAGTCGCAAATCGATCATTATGGCGGTTTCAATTGGCCACGAAATCTTGGACGCGTAACGCGCCAGTCCGCCATTTTGAATTGTGGCGCTTCAGATGGACGTAGAAAGTTGACGCCATTAGGTGAGTGCTTAACTTATAAATGCTCCTAAAAATTGATACTCAATGTTTTTTAACAATGAATCGGTTCGTGATTAAAAGGAACCGTTATAATCAAAATATTCATTGATACAATGTATATAAACTGAAGTCGTCCTTACGTATCTCAGTGGAATCTTAAAGAAGAGCTCGTCACAATCACGAATAAAGGAAAGTTGTCAGTCATCAGGACTAAGGATATTTTGAAAGGACGCTTTGATTTCCTAAGAATGATGACACGAATGAAGATTCCCTGAATTATAGATGGCGCGATGGTAATAATTCCCTCCAGCTTTCGCGAATTATCTCGCGAGGAACGAGTTTGCTTGATCGAGGACCAACAATGGCGGCCGCCATTGGTAAGGACATTATCAAAAAAATAATAAGTTAACGGCGCTGCTGCATTACGCGGCGCACAATGGCGGCTGGAGAAGGATCGAAGTGCAGAGATGAATGCGTTTCGGGAATAATGAGGTTTGCGTAATGACGTCATTGAAAAATTGCATGGAGCGTTGAAAGGAGAAATATGGCCGTGGAAAGGGAAAGCAAGGGCATGGAAGGGAGAGGCGTTAGTATGAAGAGGGAAAGCAGACAAGGGAAAAAAAGAAGAGGGAAGGCAGGAGGAAGAGAACACGAAAGAGGAGATACAAGGCCCCGATGCAAATGCAAATAAAACCTCGTTGCGCCTCTGCTCCAGGAGCATTGTACGCGCTTTCTGTCCAGTCGTACGCACGGGCGTACACGAGTTCCTACACGCGTGTACACGCCCGGGCACGCGCGCACGTGCGAACCCGGTTACTTTCTCCGGTGTCTCGATAAAAGCACTATGCCGCGGGCAGGGTAAAAGACCTACATCGAGAGCGTAGTTTAGCTGCGGTTAAGAAACGACAGACCGGGACGCGTTCTGATGACCGGCGCCATATTGGGAGAAACCGTGGAAATTAAAATGTCGAGGGCCACTAATACAAAAAATGATGAAATTGAAAAAGATTCATGAACTTCGAAACCCTGATTCGTAGAAAAATAACAATCACGAAAATTACCTAGAGATTTCTAATAATAAAAGAAAATTGTAAACAAATATATACCGCGGTTAAGGTGAAGTGAAACCCCCTTCAAATCAGTCGATTCGAATACACTTTTTTTTAAGGGTATTGGACCAAACTGTCCGAGACTTTGACACATGACTCGTGGTAATCTAAGAATTGTCCTGACACATTCAAAATTTGGATTTTGGGAAAAAAAATTTTAACTTAGCCCAGACCAGAACCAAAATGGCGTCGAGCTCTCATATTTCGATGAATATACAATTATCGAAGGCTCTGATATGAGAAACGAAAGAGTCAGGACAATTTTAGGACAATTTAGAA
The DNA here is from genome assembly GCF_000612105.2 of Orussus abietinus. NCBI lineage: Eukaryota > Metazoa > Arthropoda > Insecta > Hymenoptera > Orussidae > Orussus > Orussus abietinus. Next base: position 99,958 of record NW_019396013.1, read on the forward strand.
CACTCTGGTAATCGATAAACTCGTATTTGAACGGAATAAAGACAAAAAAAGTGTTTTACGCGCTTCTATGCCAAAACGATGGGAATACGAGGTCTCGGAGTGAAAATTTAATTGACCTGGAAATCACAGATGACGCAGGGTGTCCCTTTGCAGTGAATTAGGGCCCCAGAAAGCATGAATCCAGAGGATTTCTGGAGTTTAACATCGATTCCTTTATAATTATAATACGAAACCAACAGGTAGAGTATGCCATTTGGTGCCTAGGGATTTCTAATAATAAATGAAAATTGTAAACAAATATATAGCCCGGTTAAGAAATGACAGACCCGAACGCGTTCTGATGACCGGCGCCATATTGGGAGAAACCGTGGACATTAAAATGTCGAGGACCATTAATACAAAAAATAATGAAATGTAAAAATATTGATCTATCTCGAAGCCTCAATTCCTAGAAAGTTAACAATCCCGAATATTACTGAGATATTTCCGTTACTAAAAAAATGGTAAAAAATCTGCAGCTCGCAATTAAATGCTGGCATTTATAGGGGGCTAACCCGAGGTACGCTTCCGATTAACGAGGCGTTTTATCGAAACCGTAATTCGTTTCGCCTGTCGCCTCTTAACGGTGACCGAGTACCTTCCTCGAGTTACATTTAACGGTTCGGAGTTTAATTTTATTAGGGAATACTTTTTTCTTCTCGTACTACAGGGGGATTTAAACTTGTCAGGGTCTGGCTTCTTTGCCCTGCAGAGATTTTCGGCCCGGGTGATGTGAATGCTTCCTTAATGCCTGACCAAAAAGGACTCCCTCGTGGACCATGCGTGAGCGGACGTAAAATGCGAGATTACGCTTAAGGTGAAGTGAACCACGTCGAGAAATTTGGTCGACGTCGGTAAAAAAGAGTCTTCTAAAAATCTACGTTGCCGACGTTGCTACGAAGTCAAGAATTTTTTTTTCGCCCAAATTTTGAAAGTGTCAGGATAATTCTTAGTGCCCCCAAGTCATGTGCCAAAGTTTCGGACTGTTTGGTCCAATACCCTTAAAAAAACGTGTCTCATTCGAATCGACTGAGGGGGGATTTAATTTCACCTTAAGGCTGCGTATACATACAAGTATATATACGGTGCATCTTGACGGGGTCTTGTACGAATCGCCTCGACTCACGGAGGACGTAAAGGACCCATTATGTGCACGTGGAGACCCCGAACACGTACCGAGTGTATTCCGCCCTTCGGGGTGGTCGAGCACGCTCGTTGCAATTAATGTTATGACATGACAACGGTGCAACTTAGGCACCGTGAGAAGAGTCCTTTCCGATTCGCCGCTGCTCGGAGTTCGACGTTCACCTCCTGACACTGGGCAAGACTTCTCGGAAAACGCAACTCATGAGATTCGCGAGTGCCCGTCTCCCTTGTCTAGGGGTTTCCTTTTGGCTCAGCTCCTCTCGGTGCCTGAACATTTATTATTAAATCATAAGTCGCCCATGGTGTCAGTTGCAGGATCTTATCTCGGCATTGAATAATAACGAACGCTGATCCTACTGGATGAAAATATTTCCGTATGCATAGCTGTTAACTATAAAAGTGGTCTATGTTAAGAATGAAAAATAATGAATTTATCTCACATTTTGGGTCGTGTACATATAAACTACAATAATATCAAAATAAAGCTGCGATTTTTAAATTATTGAAACAAATTTAAACAAATTTCCCATGTTTTAACTATCTTATATTATTACCTTAATTGAACGATCTCATTTTATTACATCAATCTCTTATTTTATTCCAATTTAAATACGTCATTTTATTATCTTAATTTAAGTATCTCTAACCTTTTCCTCGTCCCACAGGATTTTTCAAAACGATCGTCAAGGTACGTGGGAATCAAAACGAGCCAAACCTCTATCAAAGTTGCGATTTTTAAATTATTGAAACAAATTTAAACAATTTTCTCATGATTTAACTATTTTACATTATTACCTTAATTGAAAGATCTCATTTTATTATATCAATCTCTCATTTTATTTCAATTTAGCTACCTCATTTTATTATCTTAGTTTAAGTATCTGTAACCATTTCCTCGTCCCACAGGATTTTTCAAAACGATCATCAATGTACGTGGGAACCAAAACGAGCCAAACCTCGGCCGTACGTCTCTCGAGGATCGACGAGGACGACGACGCGTCCGCCGCGTAGGGACGTCGAGTGATTAATGACCGAATTGAAAGTAAAATCGCCTCTTTGCGTTCCCTCCACCGCGGCGACATTCGGTGCGTCTTATCACAGCGCGGTACTCGGGGGTGCCCAGTCGCTCGCCGACCGCCGGTGGGGGAGGTTGGCGGAGAAGAGCTTGGTACGTAATCTAACGATGGAATTTCTTTGTCGGGGCCTTAAGGAGACCATGCGGAGGTGGTCGGGTTATTAAACTTCCTGCACGCATTGACGCCGTGATATGCACGCACGGTGCGCGCGCAGTCGTTGCGCGCTCCAGAGGGAGAGAGAAATAGAAAGGAAGAGAGAGAACGAGAGACATAGGCAGAGATAGGGAGATAGGGCCGTAAAAAGGGGAACCGAGTCGGAAGAAAAGAGGGGGCTGAGATGTACGAAGGCCTTCGAGAGACGGCCGATCGATTTTTAATCGACCTCTATTACACTATGACGCTCGCTCTCTTCATTTTAAGGATCCTCCCGAGAGCTCCCTCGGGAACGGGCCGAGATTCTTGACTCGTCATCTTCGGTATAACCGACGTCATTATAGATTATCGTTACATCGCGCTCCGCCCTACACCGCATCCGTATCGCCGACTTTTAACAAGTCGATGCAACTCGGATCGCGACTTACGATCTTATGGTGGAATCGGCGACTCATGAATGGGTCGGCTGTTGGTCTTCGGGGTGCTGGCCTTTATGGTGCTCCATTACCACCACGGATTCCGGAAACCGTGCGAAGAGATCAACCATCTCTTTGTTACCCTCTTTTAAGATATTTTTAAGTTACCTCGTTAAATATATTCGTAAGAAAAAAAAAACAATAAAATCAATACATAAATTTACGTAATTTGAATCTCAAGTTTTAAAAATGAACTACTATACATTTATTACAAACTCCTACATAAATGAAAAGTTTTGCGACATCATATCTAATCTTATGAATTTCTGTAGGAAAGAATTAATACCCTCATACGTTGAGCGATGTATCCGTGTTACATATTTTATCTGAAATAATGTTATAAAATTACAGAATTCTATTTTTAACAGGATAATATCCTCTCCAAATTTTTTAATTGTTTTTCTGATTTTTACTCTTACTTTCATTACGGAATTTGGAAAAATTCCGCGATTTCTCGGATGCACTATCTACACTCCTGTCGAAGAGTACGTATGGACCTGATAGTGAAATGCACTAGACATATGTAAAATCACTCAGTTATCTTGTAAACGTCCCCAGACTGCAGATACCGATCTCCCGATAACCGAGGAAGGGTGGTGGTCGAATGGAAAAGAAAATCCAAAGGCGCTTAAATGGACCAGTTTTTGCCATTGCGCATGCGAATTAGACGCTTCGAACTCGTGTAGAGGACACATATGATGACAAAGTGGCGATTTTGCCGCACGCATGTGCAGATCGTAAGTCGATCGAGCGGAAGATCGCGATGGGACGGGGAGGGCCTCTCGTAGGAACCGGTAAGAGACGTCGACGAGATCGAAGTCGACGTACCGAGTGACCGGCTGGTGAAATTTTTACGATTGGCCACTTTCCACGAAGAACGTCCAAACTTTTGTTCCTTTTTCGCGGCCGAAAGGCGTTGCTTTCGCCGCGTGTCTTCCACGTGAAAAAAGAACGCCTCCGAAAACCCTAATGAGAATTAAATTATAGCCTCCTTGGTCTTTGACGTCTCGTCAAATTTTCGAAAATGATTTTCGGGCTCCTGCAGTCCTCAGGTACCAGGGAAAGAAAAAAAAAAAAAAACATTTGCACTATCGAAATGTTTGCAACTGCATCAAAAGTTGATGTAATCAACTAAGAGCTTCCTTCAAAATAAAATGTTAATAAAATTCGCAAATTAATTCGCAGCAAAAGCCAACAAAACATTGTTGTTACTGCTTGATCGACTGAGTGATGTTTGTTCTCGCTAAAAATGAATATTGAAACCGTGGATATAATTTGTGCTGCCCCAGGTTTTCTTGTTCTTATTTCTACAGCTAAAACATTTCTGCAAAAAACATCTTGCTGGCCCATTTTCAAGTGTTTACATTTGCCGAAGGATCTTTTTTAATCATGACTGTGAATTATTTTCCTGCGTGTGTACGTTCAACTACACGATACATTTTATCTTTACTCCGATAATCCCGCTTATATTAAATCCGATTTTTTTCCAGGGGCTATCGTACAGAAGATTCAAGGAATTTTAATTAATTGCAACGAGGATCTCCCGATCGGAGCGTACATTCCGCAAATGTACTGATAACAAGTACGACATTGCGGATGCAAAGTTCTCCAGGCGGCATTCATCGAGCGACTTGCGGTCATACGTTTGCGCATCGTTCTTCCTATCCCCGGCTATTTTAGTTTTTCTTCGATTTTCGTTGATGATCTTCCTCCGGTTAATTGGTAGCTGATGAATAGGCCGATAGTAATTAATTTAACGACGCCTAGTGGACTCTCGTTGAATTCCAGGCCCCGTTTTGCCGGTAAGAATTAATGCCTGTATCGGCTTCGCAAGAAAGGATCGCGAGTGATCACTCGTCATAAAAAATGCTCCTTTTGTGCATCTACGACTCAACTACCGAGTAATGCCGAGAGGAAAACGTTTCCAACGCGTTCACTGCGGGACACTTGTCCACTGGAATGATAACTACAGTGGGTACACCTGAAATTGCAATCATTACGCCGCCCCTTGGAGGAAAGGGGTGGCTCATTAAGTTATTAAACAACGCATAAATATTTACCGCATTCCATTAGAATCGGTACCGTAGATACTGTTACCATTACAGTAAAGGATCGTTATTATTATTACTTTCAGACCGCGCTCGCACTCAAGTGGGTACTAATAGTTTCCCTCAGTACCGACGCACGTGTAATTATTGAACTTATGTGCACTCTCTAAGAGTCGATATTTGCGCGTACGTGGGGTTTCATGCCAAAGCGAGTGCCCCGTGGTGAACAAAAACGTAATTTATGAGCAAGGTGGTTCAAGGAACCCGAGCCACCACCCAGGTCATCAGATGGGGCTGCTCCTCCAGGACTTCGGCTAGATCCTCGGTACCTCCTGGGTGTGCAATTACTCTTAATTGCTGTTATTCCACGCAGAACAAAATAGCAAATATGCTTAACGATGTGCTTAGTCGAACGCCGGGGTTGGAACAGGTTGATAAAATTAATTCATGGAACGTTCCCCGAGGAAGGCTCCCTACTATCGGGGAGATGTATAGTCATTTGCCTCTCTTTTTGCATACCTATGCGATTGTTAAATTTACACGATCTTGAATAAACGAGGCATTTGTATATTTAACATATGAAATATTGCGATATTGAGCGCTTGATGCAGGGAAGAAATATAGTTTACGAGTGACCCAGCTATAATCGCAATTTTTCTATCAGAGAAACGTACGGCATATTTCCTCTCCCTCTACATATCTATGACTGCTAAATTTAACGAATTTAGATAAATCACATATCTGTATATTTTATCCATGAAAATTGCATTATTGAGCGCCTGGAATGGGAGAAAAGTGTAATTTATAAGCAGAATAACTATAATTGCAATTACAGGGACATCAAGATGTACAGTGATAATTTTTTGCGAATCCATGAGATTGTTAATTTTCCGTAACTTTAGCGAAACAAGAGATTTTATATATCTCGTATATGAAATTTTGCGGTATTAAAGATGGGAAAATATAATTTGTAACAACTGGAAGAGGTCGAGCCACCACTTTTTAGAAAAGCTGCTCATTTGTACCCTAAGAAAACAAATTTCATTGAACCAGAGAAACGTTTCTTTGAATAGTACCGAAGAAATATTTTGTCATTACAAAGAATAATTATTTGACTGAAATAAACTCGTATAAATTGGTTAGAAAATTTCTTTGGAATTATGACAATATATTTGAGTTTATTTCAGTCAAATTATTGTTTGTGTTCGCAAAATATTTCTTTGATACTATTCAAAGAAATGTTTCTGGAGTTCAATGCAATTTTTTCTCAGCGTACTGCCTCGGACCTTGGTTAAATCCTCGCCTCGCGGTACCTCCCAGGTGCGCGGTTACTCTTAATTACCGTATCCAAGGTGGGCTAAAGTGAAATTACTATAAAACGGTCCCAAGCGAGTCGGCAGAGCGAGTGGGCGCTCTTAAAAGCTTCCAGCTCGCAAAGTAACGAAGCGAAAGGCAGTGCTCCGGGTCGCGAACTTCTGCTCGTTTACGAACCTTAACGATTAAAGCGTTTTCACTAATTAGCCTCCGACCTGACCTCAACTCCTCTTTTATTCGACCAAGTGCAACCGGCGATGAGATTGCTGTTCCATAAACATGGCCGTTCAAATTAGACATTTCCTGTTTTCGTCGATGTAAACGCCCGTTCCGGGATAAATAAAAATGACCTGGCGAATATATCTGTTATTTCATGGAATTAAGAATTAATTGCTCATGGGAAAATCAAGTTCGCATAAGAGAGAGCCACCAGGACGAGAAAAGAAACGGTTCTTCCATTCTGGGACAGGGACCCCTAATTATAATCAAGTGAAACGAATTTATCGAAATTTTAAGCACTTGCGTTGATGAACGATTGGTTTATCCTATACATTTCGTATTAGTTAAAACTTCAATGAGCTCAAAGGTCCGACGGATCCTAACGATCCTAGATTCCAGAATATCTGGAATGATATACCGCTCGTGTGGGAGAAAACGTGTAATTTCGATTGCTAATTAATTCGGGGAGAGTCTAAATTAGTTTATCCTATTCATTATAGGATAGATTTATGTAGTTTCATACAAATGAAAGTACTATATATCGTATCTAGCAAATGTTGATGTTTTAATGAACTGTACCTCGTGTAGAATAACATGTATTAGGTATCGCAATCACCCGATTTAGTAAAAACTGATTTCTACTATTTATGGAGAGTGAATTATTTCAACAATTCTTTGTTTAGCAATTAAAATAGGAAACGGAAATTTATTTGGGGATGTTTCTGCACACCAAAGGTACTTTCCGTGAGAATCATGCAGTTCCGTGAGATATGACCCAGATGATATTATATACAATGTCCAAGAGAGGTGATAATCTTTTTTTAAAATCAAGGTTTTAAGTTTTAAGGAAATTTCGGTCTCTTGAACCGTACAGTTCGAAACTTCGCCATGTTAACTCGACTCGCTCTTAAGGAGCTTCATTTCGTTCTTTCACTTAAACTTTTAATTGCACGCCGCCATGCCAAGAGACTAGTAGCATTTGCTTCGTCGCGGATCCGCCTTAGCGCTGGGAGCGCGAACCTTTTTAATTTTACGAGGCTGTCGGGCGCTTCTTCGGCCACTTGTAAAGTTAATATTTATGAGGTTGCTAACCACCGTCATCACTCATCCCAACTCGTTAAGCTTTGACCGGTTAAACCCAAGCTTTATGCTTACATCTGAAGGACAAGATTCGTCATACTCTCCCGATCCAGGGAGCACTTTCGCCGCCTTGGAATGCGGTCCGATGAACGCTTTTATTGCGAGAAATAGGAGCACTTTCGGCGAAAATTCTCGCTCGATTGCAAGGTACGAAACGCGGGAAGAGATTGCGGCTTTCCCGTTAAGGTTATGAAAGCGCCGATCGCTGAATGAAGCACCGATAATGACGTGAATCAACCGTCGTGAATCAACCGGCAAAGAGACCGACGCCGGTGAATTGACGCAAGTTTGGCATTAAATTCGCCCGTGTCGAACGTTCCGTCTGAAAAAAAAAAGTTACATTGACTCGCGCCGACACGCTTGCGACACGGCGAAAGGTAGCCAGTCGGAAGCAACAGGTGTTTTCAATGTAAACAACTTCACGTCGTTCCGGTAGCGCCGCCTGGCGGCAGACCGGCGAAACCGGCCGCGCGAGCATCTCACTCGGTCGGTAAGGAAGAACACCCAGAATCTAGAAACCGGCAGTTGGAAAAGTTACCTCTTCGATTTACAGAGCAAAGATCGTAACTTAAAAACATTTACATGAATATATGTGGAAGACCATGATTATTCAAAAGAAAAATTTGATAAACATAGAATCGATGAAATAAATTGCGCCGGAATTATTTCAATACTATATTTTCAGTAAAATCTTTAAAAAAAAAATAGGAATTTACTTCTGAAAATGTAAATATACTACCGACATGTATGTAAAATGAGAATGGTTAACGTATCTTCATTCAGAGTTATTGGTCTAGTGAAAAGGCTTATGGTATGACATTTTTAATAAGCGGGTAATAACACATATTATTTTGTTAGGAATAATTGACATGTCATGAATGTGTGATTTTTTGCAAGGGTTGAGAATATTTGTTTCCTAACTGTAGTATCTGTAGTTATTGTAAATGTCGTTCTTTCTGTATTTAGTCGGAGTCCGCAATGTTTCTGAAAATGACATGCACGAAATCCAAGGACGTACCTACGTCCTCGAAGTCGCCGATAATGTTATCGATAGTACTCGGCAGGTACTTACCCTGAAACAGAGGTCGGCGCTCACGCGAGCCAGGTCATCTAATGGCTTGAAAATGACGTCGTGAAATTCGGGATAACTCCGAGCCAATGGCCGTGCATACAATTCCTTGGCACTGCAAAGCGTCTCGCGATACTCCTCTTCGGCATGCAGAAGTTTCTCCGTAGCTCTGTATCTCCTATCCGTGTCTGGAATAACAATAAATTTCTTAATACGTAACTTTTCACCGACTCCACTCCTCAACAGTAATTTAAATTTAGTCCCGACAAAATGGATCTAGATTTCAGTTCCTAAATGGCGTAACAAACACGTGACGAAATAAAAATCTACTTTCAAGTACATTGCATAAGTTAAAGCAATTACAGAATATAAATTACTGTTGCGCAGTAAATTATTCGTTATACAAAGTAATATATGATCTTAACCTCAAAATTAATCTCATAAGAATACGATTACTAGCTGGGAAAAAAATCATTCATTATACCCTGAGAAAAAGAAATTCATTGAAATATTTCTTTGAATGGCACCAATGAAATATTTTGATAATTCAAGGAATTATTATTCTACTCAAATAAACTCCAATAAATTATCATAATTCGGAGGAAATGTTGCGTCCAATTTATTCCAGTTTATTTGAGTTAAATAATTATTCTTTGGATTAACAAAATATTTCTCTGGTACAATGCAATTTTTTTCCTCAGGGTGCAAATATGCGATCCTAACCTCGAAATGAACCACGTATAAATTTAGTCATTTGTATGGTACATTACATTTTATTATACATTACATAATAAATGATGATAAAGATACTTGGTATCTTTACATTTTAGTATAAGATATATTAAACCTTTCTGTTGGATTACTTTTATACCTAACATGTAAGTCAAAATATCAACTTGTATGTTACTAAATATAATAAAGAAATAATTAGAACATTTGTTTACCTCCAATAGGGTTCAACTGCCGAGCAGAATCCTCGATGAGCAGGACTTCACCGTGAAGAAGAGCCACATCGGCTGCAGGGTCCACTTCGGCTCTGGAACCCGCCAGGAGCAACCTGGGTCGGCAAACCCGATATTTCAAGAGTATCGGAGCGACCACCGAGGAGACAGGTCCTGGAGAAACTGCTGGTAGCTGTAACCAAAGAAATACCGACGAGTCAATACCTTCCTAGCCCAGGGGAATGTTGTTTACCAACATTTTCCATCGCTTTGGGGTCTTTGGACCACCCGGATTACTTGTCCATGCCCGCATATATGTATTTCAATAGAATAAAACAACATTCATTTGCGTTACATTTTTCTTATCCATGACATACATAAAAAAAACACGTCAAACGACTCATAGGTATACATCTGCACCGTAAAGATAGATACTGGACTTTCGGCTTTTGCCAATGTGGAGTTATTATTTTTTTGTCCTTTGATTTCGATTTTCTATCGCGAAAGTTTTCCAAATGACTCCGAAAATGGACTTACTACTCTTTATTTCTACGCTATAGATTTCCACGGGAGAGTATCATCAAACTAATCGTTAATAAAGAATCGAAGAAACGCAATGCGGAATAATAGATCTAATTAAAAGAAAACAGAATTTTTTTGATTTGTTATTTCTCTGCATTAGTATGGAGACGAAAAACGCGTCAAACGTCTTTTGGATGTATACGGGAGAAATGATTACATTCCTGGCAGAGTAATTAATTCTTAGCGGTAGAGTTTTCTTCTTAAAGTATGTATAGATTGTTAAGCATGGAAATGACCCTGCTCAGTTAAATCGTCGCTTTCTTCTTTTTAAAAGCGTCATGAGATACCACAATTCCGGACGCATTTCCGAACCGGTTCCGTCGCCATATTGGATCCGAACCATCATGTAGCTTTAACCTCTTCTCCGATATTTTTTCCAGGAACGAAAAAGATAGATGATAGAACCACTCCCCCGTCTCTCTGAGTTTTTACCGACCCTAAAGAAAATCGATTTGGGATCCTTGGGCCCGTCTTGCGGAATGTCCTAATTTCCTAGACCGAACAAAAAGGAAGAAAAAAAAAGAACTAGAAATTATAATTTCGCGCTACTCCCATCGCGGTTTCTACTCGCCCAGCGGAATGTGCGACAAGCGATATTAAATCATCTTTATAACCAATCGCCCGTGGAAAAATAACTCACAACCATAACAACAAATTATGCAAAGCTTCAAATGTGTACACTTGTAAATGGACCAGTAAATTTTTTCCAGAAACGTTTTTGTTAGATTCAGTGGAACAAAATAAACACTTAATTCATTCGGGACAATACAAATTCTATACACGATTGTAATATTCTTTACTAACGACAACAAATTGTATATCGCTAGTAAGTTCCAATAGTGCCAACGATATTTTTTTTTGGGCGTTGCTACAAATTCATTTGCTAATTTAGCAAACATTTTTTCTAAATAGAGCTCTCTTATGGGTACATCTACGTTGGATATAGTTGCATTCTCGCTGTTGGTGCAATTATTCCTGCAGTAAGAACTTCGTCAGTAATGATTTTCTTTGCTAGAAGTGCGTATGTTTTTTTTCTTCTTTCCGTGCTATGAGAAATAATTCCCGAAAGAGAGGTCGATGGCTCAACTTTCACCGCGGCTCCTAATCCGGCTTGGAGTCGGATAAACGGCGAATCTGTGGCAAATCGACGCTAAATCGACATTGAACCGGATAGATCGGCGGCATATCGGCAGTAAATCGAACGAAGTGAGAGAATGCGATAACGCCGCTGCCCCTGAATCGCCGATCAGCGTTCGATCGGCGCTCGATCGGCGCATCGCCGGCCGATACTCGCGGAATTCCGCAGCGGATTCAATGCGATCGAGAGCGAATACCGGCACCGCGTTGGCCGCAACCGGCCGCCTTGGCCGAAGACCTTGACCATCTCTTTGCCGATCCACTTTGCTCGTCGGCATCGAAACTTCGAGAGGGAACATATCGGCCGCAAATGTTACGCATTCAGTAGTAGTAACTTGTGATCGGACTTATAAGTTTGTAATAATTCAAGTTGAAAATAGTTACTTCAAATGAGCGTCACGAACGCAGGATTTGGAGTACAATATGAGAATTTAAAATAGAGGGGCGGTAATGGCATCGGTTATGTTCGAAACGCAAATATACATTTATTTCTGATTTTGTAGAATCGAGGTGCAAATTAATATTAAATCGACCTCAGAAACTACAATTTTTAAATACCAATTCAGAGAGGACCTTGAGGTTCTGAGTCTAGGAACGGGGTTTTACATAAATTATTGTTAAAAATTGTATTATTAAAATTTGCGCATTTAAGATTTTACTTGTTATAAATATAATGAACTCGTTTTCAGGTCTACTTTGTATAAAATCACTCTATTCTGAAATTGTTGAAGCTTCGATTCCATTGAACGCTCCAAGGACATTGAGGTTATAATTTGAAAAATGAACTTTAAAGGGAATTAAGTGACAAAAATGAGAAGAAAATCTCTATCGGCGAATTAAATGATTAAAAGAATAGAGGATTTATGGGTTTTAAATTGAGACCGATAATTCCCGACTGAAATATCGGTTGGAAAAATTACACACCTAGAAGTCGTACTTGCAACTCGCGATAGGGATTATTACTTTATAACAAGTCCTTAATAGTCATGGACGTGCCTTTTCAACGGCTGCGGCGAGGATCGCGAGGATTGAGAAATTATTTCGCTTAGAATGCACATATGCATCCTGCGGATGCATGTAATCCGCGTATGGCATCCATAAGCGGTGCGCGCAACTGTGCCACCAATAATTAAACTTATTTTATGCCCCGTGGTTTAATTACAGGTAATAACGCCGACTGTAAAGATTGTAATAAACGTAGGTATTAGCATGATATTATAGTTATCTTTACGGAGTAAATGTCGTGTTCCTCATGGGGAACGTACGGGTGTGCGTGATTGCAGAAATATAGCGAGAAGTGATCCCGCCGGTGTAATTTTGAGGTTATGACTGACTAAAAATTCAGGACATACTTCATCTATTTCTAAAAACGAATGGTTGATCTTGAATTTAATATTAATTCCCTGATAGTTTGTTGAAAGTAAATGGTTGAACTTTATTATTTTCAAATAGCTCTAAAATCAAACGAAGGTTGCGATGCATCTCGTAGAAGAGTCGATGAATCGAATGAATCCTCGATCCTTCTTCCTTCAAGATCAGGTCCTGCGTCGCCTCTCAAGGGTCATCCTCGCTTTCGCGTTGTTTACATTTTCTCAAGAGCAAGATGGGGATGACGTAGCCCAGAAGAGAAGGAATGCGCGTTTAATCGTATGTGTCTCCTTCCATTGTTTTACAAAATTTTGAAATGTTCACGGTCGATCACCTGACTTCAATCTTGACATTCTTAATAATCGGACCGTAACAATAAAAAATCGAAGCAAATTTATCACGAATGCAAAGGCGGCTTAATCGACCACTCATAAGAGCAAAGTGCGTAGCAATGGTCCAATCAGAATCATTCAGTGCGTAACCCGACGCCATTTCTGTAATCATTACCGAACGCCTTATGGCACGTCAGGAGTGATATGAGCTTATCGCTGCAGGAATTTTCGGAGGGCGTAACATCTACATTGGAATACGATAATCGAGCTCGTTATCACTAATTATAAAGGCGCCTTTGTATTCTGTTGAGCCACGCTATTCCATCCTGTGCTCCTCCTTCGATACCCTATACGCAAAAAAAAATTGTTCCATTAAACAAATTTGCTTAATTGATCGCATCAAGTTCATTTCGGAAAATGTTTTGGTCAACTGGCCGAGTTCGTATGCTTCAATCAACTTTTAACGGGTTTTGATTCAATAGTTTCAATTGAATATATTTCTCTGACTACAAAAAAAAAACTATTGTTCCCTATAATTAATGATTGTATCATAGATCAGATAATTCGCGGAATCGAATAATTCTGGATTTATCCGTAAGTTCAAAAAATTTCATTTCCCCGCATTTGAAGAAGATCAATGAAGATGGAAGTCAGGGTTAACGAAATCGAGATCGACCGAGATTCCGAAAACGTCGAGACGACGCATCAAGTGCGCGGAGCGTCTCGACGCTTACGTCGCGTCGTCAGAGCTGCTCGCAGGACGCTCGATCAAACCGCCCACTCTCGCTTTTAATAAAGCCAAACCGGAATCGTATGCCTGAATCTAAATTGCATAATTATAGCGCTCTCTCTCGCTCCCATTGGCGAGCCTATCTCACCGTCTCGCTCCAGCTGATCCATCGCGCTCTCTCTTTCACGTCCGCTCAGCTGCGCTCGGCTAAGGCCGGCCCAAGCCTCCCTTCGAGTCGCGGTTTCTTTTTTTACGAATCTTACCGGCATCCTTTTTCTCGCGCGACCGGCCCGGGGAATAACAAGATTATAAATAACGTAATATAAACGCGGCGAGGCGGCATTACGCCGCGGGACCATAAAAATATCCACCAAATTAAGCGACCGCTTTTCTTTTCTAAAGTGAAAACGCTCTTATCGACCATCTTGCTTCAGGAAATCCCGGAAGCTGAAATCGGCGACTCGAAAAAGGACATATTAGATCGTTGCAGAGGTTTTGCTGTTTTCTGGCAACCTTTTTTACCATCTTATCGACTGACTGGTTGATTTATTGGTTACTGATTACTAACTGACCTTATGTTACTGGCCAAATTTCAGTATTTCAAAGTTCACCTATGAAAGGACTCAAAGATGGAAATAATTCAGGAGAATTATCGTATACCGTACGTGATACTTTATCAGAAAATACCTGGCGGTGAAGAAAGATGCACATAATCGAAATTTCAAGTTTAAGAAAATTATTATTTTTTTTTTATGAATTATTTAGACTCACAGTGGAGAAAAATCGGTATGATAGAACGATGGAATCGAAGATCAGTTTGCGAAGACCAGATTCTGCAGCTGCAAACGGCTCACACGGAAGTCGCCAATTTGAATTTTTATTAGTAAGTAATTTGTCATATTTTTATTTCGCCTGCACGTTCCGCTAAAACTGATTATTTCTTGTTGGGATAACCGTTTAGCAAAACCGTTTGCATAAGTAGTTTACATAATGTAATGACATAACGAGACCGTGGGTGGTCGAATAGGCACATGATACGTACATGTCAGTAATGACATATTCGAACCCTCCTCGCTGATATGAGTAATTGTCGCTATTGAAAATATAATAAATCGTCCTAACGGTAATAATTCAGATTCCAATATTCTTCCCATCAATTCCATCCAGTGGTCTTAACCTGAGTCATTTTGCATTTGGACAAATTCGTCGAGAGAAAAATGAATCCCTCTTTTCAAGGAATTGTAGTTATCGATCTTCGATCCACCATGAGTGATCCAGGAGCTGATCCAAAGATCTGCATCAATGAATCATCTAAAAAAAATCTCTGTAACTCCCCGAGTCATCGGTATAGTCATTACGATACCTTCGCTCGTATTACGGCAATAGGGTCTCGTATACATCCCGTTTCTCTTCGTACTTGTATCGGACACTCTACATACACTTGTAGTCGAAGCATCCTGCCTCTCCCTGCCTCATTATGAGACAATGAGGATAGTTACATCGATCACTGACTGTGTATACGCAGCAGAACGGAAGAGGACGTAGCGACGCTAAAGATGAACAGCTATTCGTCTTTGTTTCTTTGTGACACCATCTGCACATTTTTACTGCTTCAGATTAGAAGACTCAAATTGGACGATTTATGGCAAATTGAGCGTTTGTAAATGAGTCCTTACTGTCGCAAATACTGTCGTATTTGTTGGAAAGTAACAAGTCGCAAAATTGGGCGATTCATTATAAATTGGGTGATTTTACACGAGCCTTTGCGATAATGTTTGTTTTAAAGTCGCAAATTGAACGATTTTAAACGAGTCTTCGCAATAATATTTGTTTGGCAGAAGCAAGTGTAGAAATAGAGCGGTTTATCACAAATTGAGCAATTTTAAATGAGCTGTCACATCTGTTGTTTGAAAGTTGCAAATTGAGCGATTTTTAAATTGCGAACGATTTTGCTAATGTCTGATTATTTATTTCAAATCGTTTGTATGATTGTCAATAATACATAATAAAAATTGTCAAACTAGAATCGAATATTCATTACATTCGCATTGTTATTTTATTTTAAATCGCGCCTAGTTTTTAATTTTATCATTACGTGACATTCGCTCTGATTTATTAATATCTAGCGGTGTCGACTTCCTCTAAAAAAATCTATTTACTTCAGATTTGTAATTTCCGCGAGGCCAAATGCATATTGAACACACAATGACAAGTTCCCCTAGTAGCACAAAATATTTGTCCTATATTTTCTATATATTTAACGAATATCGTACATTTTGTAAATATTTAGCAGACATTTGAAATATTTGTAAAACGTTTACTTTAGAATATTATTTCTNTATAGAACCCACCCCACTATTTTGTTCTACAAATTAGCGACTATCTAAACGTTCAGCCTGATTAATTTCGCCTAAAAAACATATATTACATAAACTAAGCTCCTAAACGAATCGCTGGTTTTTCAATATGAAAAACGCAATTAATTCGCCAAGACACTTCTAAACGAACCGCTGGTTTTGTTTATAAATTATTGAAACTAAATATGTCATTGAGATTTTCAACAAATATTTCAAATATCTTCGAATGAAGTCTACAAGAAATCTTAAAAACTCTGTCGCTTGAGATATTTAGCAAAGATTACAAAGAAATATTTAGAAATTATTCTATGCTACTAGGGTCAGTAATAGATCCAAAATGAATGATTGCTCCGATTTACATCTTCCGCCCCGTTCCGTGAGGTACGCAATGTCATCTCCCATTGTATTGCATTGAATCACGTATGACCATAAACTCTAATCGGAGAAAAAATGCCAGCACGCACATTACGTGTGCTCTGACGTCGGAATTAAATCATAGACATGTGTATACATTTTTTATGATTTATATGAGATGGAAGTATTTTAGACGATAAGTAACGAGGGGCTGGAAAGGTCATGGCGAGTTACATAAATGAGATAAAAATGAATTCGAATTATAAGTGATAAAAAAGTTGGCATAACGGCGACAGGTCTCTAGGAATTCGCGGGAATAAAAAGGCGCCATGAAGTGTGGCCCGCGTCGGTCAGAGAAATGCCATAATCGCACGTGGTATTGCCGAGAGGTGACGTGCGATTTATCGTACGAAGGGCACCCGACGACGTTTGACGTCTTCCTCGAGGTACCACGTGGAGTCACGACATCGTCCTCGTCGGACCAACGCGACACTTACTCAGCGGGAGGTCGAGCAGTGGTTCTCACGTGACCAACTTCGGACCACGTAGCGCATGTTATCTACCCTGAGAGAAAAAAAATCATTTTCTAGGAAAAAAAGAAATTCTTGGGTCGAATAGAAATTTTACTGGTTACAACAAACTCAGTCGTAGGATTGATATAGTGTTTTTTGGTTAAATCGCCTGGTTACTTTTCCGTATTTTTTCCGGAATTATGAGTATATCCTAAAAGCAAGAATCTTATAAACCTTATTTGCGAATATTGATCATAATCCTTAATCGTGTCTATGCAACATTGTTGAAATCTGCTACCGTTCCGCAAAAAGGCGAACAGGTCGAAGAATCACGAGAATTTAAAAACCGTAGCTGTCGTGTAAAAGATAAACAAAAATCGAATGCGAACATCCTCAGTATATCCCACGAGCAGAAACCTCATTCACGAATATTGGCCATAATTCTTAATCGTGTCCACGCAACTTTGTTGTAAAACCGATTGCCGTGTAAAAAATAAAGAAAAATCGTATGCGGAACATTCTCAGCATGTCCCACGAGCAGAAACCTCATTCACGAATATCGCCCGTAATCCCCAATCGTGTTCACGCAACTTTGTTGAAAACCGGCTACCCTTCCATGGAAAGGCGGACAGGTTGAGGAATCGCGAGAGTTTGAGAACCATGGCTGCCGTGTAACAGAAACCGAAGGCCGTACGGACTTCACGGCGTGTACAGCCGTGTTCCGAATCGGCGTGAACGCGGGGCTACCCGCGCAGGTAGTCTATAAACCGTAAAATATAGGCCATTCCGGAAAGTTAAAAGAAATAACCGAACCACGACTCCCGACCTCGCGGCAGGAAATTCCTCAAGTCTATTTAAAGTTCCCCATAATTCCCGAAGGAAGAATCCCAGCATTACTAAAAATGACTTTAATCCCAATCGAAATCGCGACACCACCGGGAAGGGTTTTTAGGAGAACACGAACGGCGTGGTTTCTATAAATTCACGGGGACCGACCTTTCACTTTACTCGATCCCTAGGTGCACGCACATGCAAGTGCCGGCAAGTGCAACGACAGCCCCGAGGGGTCCGTACCCCATGTTATATGGGAACGAGGGGTTCTTAATTCTCCCTGAATTGTCATAAGGAAGTATAGGTTAGGATGACACGAATAGCGATTCTCAAGATAGCTTGCCCGGCGAATGCACATAAAGTGCGCGACAAACGAACGCAAGGTCGAAGGCTGACATTTTCGTCTTTTCGATCCGCCGACCTCGAGCGGAATTTTTTTATTCTCTCGGACACAAGCGGAGATTAGGTGAAATATGAAAAATGACACGTAGTCGGTTAGTTGCGACACGCGGCCGATCTCGCGATTGGCATCGTGCAGCTGAACGGAACCGAACGGAGCCGAGCCGTGCCGGAGCTGAAGGCAACTCCCACGTTTACAGCGTACCAAATGAGTGGCATAAATAACCTCGGACGTAAAGCAGTAGTAAAACATCGCAGGCCGAGTGGTTTTATAGTATGCAGAAATCATCGTGCCCCTGGAGCATTTGTTTGGCGATTCTTCGACGTTTTTTGCCGATTCGGGAAAATAGGGAGGCAGGACTTTATCGATTGTGCACCACCTACAGCGCGCGCGTTAAACGACCCGATTAAGGCACGTCGTTCTTCTTGCCGCCCCATCACCTCCCGGCAATGATCGGAACCATTAAATATCGAGATTCGACCCGACATTGAATAAATCTGCTCGATACGTTCTGCTCTTTGAGTACGTGATAAAACGCCACCTATACGTATCCTCGTTAATCGCGGACACGGTTGAAAGGTTGTTGACGTCTTGTATATCTTGCGAATGCGAGATGAAAAGGTGCTAAATATTCGGCTTTTACAGCCGACTTCTTTGTTTTTCCGCTCTTGTAGTGTCTAAAAATATAACTGTATCTCTGAGGCAGTTAGTTCAGGAATTGTGTGTTAAAAAATATTTTAAAGTCAAATACGAAAGTTTCCTCGTTTTCGGGTTATTTTAAACTCTTCTTGCATTCATTTTCTAGGAAATATTTATTTTTAATATTTATATTAAAATATTGGACATTTATTTTAATTAAAACGCAATTCATTCGCGATGACCCTCCTAAACGAATCGCTGGTTTTTCAATATGAAAAACGCAATTAATTCGCCAAGACACTTCTAAACGAACCGCTGGTTTATCAATTTCCAAAACAGAATTAATCCGTCGTTAGCACTCTTAAATATCGCGCCATGTCGCAACATGACGGCGTTCTGAAAGGCGCGGAACGAGTAAAAAAATCAGGCTTCCGCAGAAGCACACCTTGTCTGCTTTGCCCCAAGCCGCTGGCATAGATATTTTGAAGAGTCTACAGTCGGTAACCCGAGACGATATACTGCCTACCGAATGTCGCGGCATGGAGTGCACGCACGACATAGACCGGCTACCGCAGTCCGCTTCAAGCGGTACGCACTCGGTGTGACGTACGACGCAACCTCGCCCATGTTGAAACAGCCTCGGCGATTCGGCGAACCGCAACCGATCCTGCATGCTCCTTTCGCCAAACGGCAAATATTTAACGGCGAGACTATTGTAAGTCAGCCCTATTCCTCGAGCCCCGTAGGACGCTCCATGGGAAATGCCGTACGGGGCGCATCAATGAAAAATTGCGATTCAGCACGCGGAGGCTCTCGATGCCCGGCCGCGGAATGCATAAAACATGCCAGCAGGAGGACCGAATGGCGTATACTTATAAATATCGCCGAGTAAATCGTTCAATAGGGAGTCCGGATTGGCAGAGCGGCTCGTTGCAAGCTCCTTTCAAACCCAGGGTGCGAATATATACGAACTTGCCGCGCGTAAATCGCTTGCCAATTGCGCTCGTATTTCACTGACGCAATGGAAGCGCTGCGATGCAGAGTCTCGCCCCGACTTGGGTAATCTGCGATGCGTGATGTAAAAACGTTACTTTACCATCTGATACCTACTTTTTCGCGCTTACTGTCTTTTATTATGACTGGTATTTATAGGTATATACGTATGGATGGGACGGCGAATTGCGTCGCGATTACCGTGCGATACTGGTGTAATGTACGGTACGAGAGACGGTAAGGATAATAACACCTAAGATTGCATCTTCGTGAATAAGGTGACGTCTGGGATCTTTCGTATTTTTATTCGAAGCTGAAGCCTCTCTGCGGTGTTAATTCATCGGCTTTTGTCTTTGGAGTGCTGGGCTTCGAGAATTATTGCAGGTGACTGCATCGAAGGAATGGACCTGATGAAACTTTCAACGAGAGGGAGATTTTTCATTTCTTGGGAAGTTTTAGTTTTGATGCTCGAGTTAATTATTTGGATTTTTCAGGTGTATCAGTGGTAAGGTTTGTTTGTAGAGGTGCTCGTAGAGCAGGTACTGGTGGACGTAATGTCAAAGTATCTATTGGATTTGCTGTTGAAACTCTTACTAGCCGATCTACTGCTAGAGTACTTGTTACTAGATCCAGAATTATAGCACCTACTGAATTTACCTGTTACCAGACTCAGGATTATAGTACCTACTAGATCTACGGCGACAGGACCGACTGCTGCTGAATCAACTACTACAGCATCTATTACTAGATCTACTACTAGAGCACCTACTACTGAATTTAGTATTAGATTACTAGATCCACAACTAGATAACCTACTATTAGACCCACTATAACACTTATCTACTACTAGATTTCCCAGACCATTTACTGCTCCTCTCCCCCTCTAAAGTACCTAATTCTCAAATTTTTCATAACTCCACAAGATGTCGTTACACCTGAATCTCAATTACAGTACACTGAGAAAAAAAATATCGAAACAGAGAAATATTTCTTTGAACAGTACCAAATAATTGCTTTGTTAATTCAAAAAAATAACTATTTAATTCAAATAAACTCGAATAAATTGGATGCAACATATCATTGGAATTATAGCAATTTATTTGGATTTATTTGAGTCAAATAATTATTGTTTAAAGTAACCAAATATTTCTTTGGTTCAATGACATTTTTTTCTCAGAGTAGTTCTTTATGTCGAGGAGTCTACAATTAAAGCGTTGGGAGGTCGAATTCGACCAAGCATGAAAGTAAGGAAACACCTAAAGGAAGAGATTCTTCGACAAGGATCAGCGATGCGAGAGTGAATGACAGGTCCTGCCTGCCAGCCGCGACATCTTGCGTAAGAGAATTCGGGGTAAAGGGTTATGAGTGCGGAATAAACGGTAGGAAAGGCCGGAAGTGCGAATTCCACGGTGTTTCCGCTTGTTAAGGCACGAGGTTGAAGCATCTAATGACACTGTTTACCGTTCACGCGGCAGTAGCAAGTTGAGTAGGTGCTTACTCGAGGGTGAGTCACGAGAGCAAAGTGTCAGCGATCAAAGAAGCGCTCGTGCCCGAATTTCTTGAATCACGACACGTCATTCTTTCCGGGGTCATTCACGACTCCAGACTAGACCTCGTTCCCGAAGACACGTGTCGGAATTATCGCGAAAACAATTAGCGCCTTTATCGCGTCACTTTCATGGGAGACAAAATTAAATGATATAGAACCCACCCTATTATTTTCTGGTCTACAAATTAGCGACTATCCAAACGTTCAGCCTGATTAATTTCGCCTAAAAAAACATACATTACATAAACTAAGCACTTAAAAAAAGTAACTTACATTTCTATTACTTTATGAAAGTAAAGTGTCAGCGGTCAATGAAGCGCTTGTGCCCGAATTTCTTGAATCACGACACGTCATTCTTTCCGGGGTCATTCACGACTCCAGACTAGACATCATTCCCGAAGACACGTGTCGGGATTATCGCGAAAACAATTAGCGCCTTTATCGCGTCACTTTCATGGGAGACAAAATTAAATGATATAGAACCCACCCCACTATTTTGTTCTACAAATTAGCGACTATCTAAACGTTCAGCCTGATTAATTTCGCCTAAAAAACATATATTACATAAACTAAGCACTTCGAAAATTAACTTACATTTCTATTACTTTATCTTCTGTTAGGATTTACGTCCGCTACTTACTTGTCGTCCATTCTTGAACATCCTGTATAAACTCACGCTTGGCATAAAAACCGCAAAATTTGTTGATAAATGTTGAAATTGATTAGTAACTTAAATGTCTTGAACAATTTTTAAGACAGCGATACTAGGGAATACTAAAACTGATCAGAAACTTAAGTGTCTTCAATTGACTTCGTTTGCAAAACATATAACACATAAACCGAGCATTTTGAACAAATTTAATATGTGCTTCTAACGCTTTATTTTTTGCCAGGAATTACGTCCGTTACTTGAGGTCCATTTTCAAACATCCAGTATATTGTCACGCTCGGCATTAACCCATTTGCATCATTACCGTATACATACGCTCAGTTTTCCTGATCACTATCACCGGAGCGTATATATACGCTCAATTTTACTGGTCACTATCATTCAGCCTGAAATTTGGTGATAAGGACTCTCTTTTTCATACTTCCTTATGATGCAAATGGGTTAAACCAGAAGAATTTGTTCATAAATACTGAAATTGGTTAGAAATTAAAATGTCATTTAAAAATCCTGTCTTAAAATTCATTAGGAACTTAAATATTTCTTAGAATTCAGCGCCGTGTACGTTGGAATTCTGGAAGAATAAAAAATACTAGGTATCTTTCCGACCCAGTTCCTTCCGTGCAAACATCGACCACGGATTCATTCGGTTCCGTTTCGAAAGAGAAAGCGTACGACTTCACGGATGGTTTCCGAAAGCTTCGGCATGAATCACGGACGGCAAATGTCGCCGTTCGAAAAAGGACGCGTTCCTGGCGGCTCGGCTTTCTTAAATCATCAATGCTCTCACGAAGTGGTAAGTTCTCTCGAGCCTGTTAAAAGGTAACGAGGATCGACTGGAGGTAGGCAGTAAACCCGTAAATGGAGCACTCGCGTCTCCGAAAAATCTTTCAGCAGGTTCGCGTCTTCAGCTTTTCCAATGGTAGCAGTTCCGCCAAAGGTGAGGCGAGGCTGGACGGATATTCGCTCTCGGGATAAGAACGGGACGTTGACGAGCTCGTTATCCTATTTGTCCGACCCGTTACATAATGAAGGAGCGGAGTCGTCGGAGAGAACTCCAAGGAGTGCATTATCCGCGCGTTGAACTCACGTCAGGGTGAAGTTGGCTGCGCGAAGCGAAGACGAGGGAAAGAATTGCTGAGAAATAATTCCCCGAAAGATAATGATTAATTCGGTAATAGGTTGGGCTGCATCTTCCCTGCAGTCTTCATTATGTACAATTGTTGGATCATCGGAACTGCTGCAATTAGGTTTTCCATAATTCTGACTCTAATGAAATGTTTCCGGAGGTAAATTATAAAGTTTAATCTCAATTTATTACGAATTTACTTAGAAACGAAAGTTACTAGGAACGCAAGAAATTATTTGATAATTCCCAGACAGCACAAATACATAGAGGTTCATGAAATGTTCTTTGAAAATATTTCAATATTAATAGGATATGGATTGATGTGCTATGTATATTTTCTGAACATAGGATAAATGTAGTTTTGGTCAGTTTTTTATATTCGAAATATATTTAACGAAATATTGTATGAACATGGAATTGCACATAAGAAGTAGCATGTCATATACATATGTAAATGATATTTTTTGCCACGCAAATAAAAATACAAAAGGTTCATCTTTCAGTATTCTATTTTTAAATTAGTGCCAACATTTGGTAAAATAAAATATTGAAACATTGAAACGTAAGCACCTACTTTTACAAAAAATAAAGTACTTACCCAGGGAATATAAATTTAAAGTATTGGTACACGTATGTATTCAAAATGAAGTAATAATATATTATTATTATTATCGCACGAAATATTTAGTATGTTTTAATTTTTTAAAATAAGGGTGTATATGAAAATGTATAAAACAATTGCTAACTTAGTATTTCAATGTTATATTACAAACCATTTCTAAAACTTGTAGTATTTATATAATAGTATTCCATATTTCAAATGACATTGCTAAACCAATATTGTATATATATATAAAACATTGTTTAGACTATATCTGGGAAACATGTACATAATCTAATATTGTACTTAAAATATAATTCCAATGTCGGATATACATGAGGAATATTTTCCAACTTCTTTTCTATATTCTATGAATATTTTATGCTATCTGGGTTGATAACAGATTATGTTGTTGGGTGAAGTTGATTGCGCGAAGTGAAGACGAGGGAAAGAATTGCTAAAAAACAATTCTCCAGATGAGAATGATTTATTAATTCGGCAATAGGTATAGGTATATTATTCATTTGATAACAGACATACTTGTAGCTTCTCTAGACAATCTGCACTTCGCAAAATTCCTAGACCATCGGAACTTGCTGCATTTCTGATTGTCATAATTCTGTTACCACTAAAACTGTTCTGGAGATGAGTTGCGAAGTTCAGTCTCAGATTACTACAAATCAGCCCAGAAACTGAGTGAGAATTAAGAATCGAAAGTAGATAGAACCTCAACAAATTGTTGATCTGACAGTGGGTTACGTTATTGAATTGATAATCAATAGGAATAACGTGCATCTCCCCTGCTTATTACCGAACGTGTTTTTAAGGTGAAGTGACACCCCCTTCAAATCAGTCGATTCGAATACAACACTTTTTTTTAAAGGTATTAGACCAAACTGTCCGAAACTTTGACACATCACTCCTGATCATCTAAGAATTGTCCTGACACATTAAAAATTTGGATTTATGGAGAATATTTTTTAACTCAGCGCAGACCAGAACCAAAATGGCGTCGAGCTCTCATATTTCGATCAATATACAATTATCGAAGGCTCTGATATAAGAAACGAAAGGGTCAGAACAATTTTACAACAATTTAGAACACTCTGGTAATCGATAAACTCGTGTTTGAACGGGATAAAGGCAAAATAAGTGTTTTATGCGCTTCTAAGCCAAAACGGTGGGAATACGAGATCTCGGAGTGAAAATTTAATTGACCTGGAAATCACATATGACGCAGGGGGTCCCTCTGCAGTGAATTAGGGCCCCAGAAAGCATAAATTCAGAGGATTTCTGGAGTTTTACTTCGACTCCTTTATAATTATTGTACGAAAACGACAGGTGGAGTATGCCATTTAGTGCAATACCCAATATAATTCGACCCAGCTGTCAATATAAAAACGAACGTCGACAACGTAGGTATTTAGAAAAATCTTCTTTATCGACGTCGATTAAGTTCCTCGAAGTGTTTCACTTCACCTTAACTCAATTTATCGAAAATTTTGGACCGTCAGAATGCTACAATGAATTTCTTATCCCACTTGATACTAGTAACATTATTTTGACGAATGATATACTTTGATTCCACATGAACTTAGAAGCTGAATGGGAATTAAAAAACAAGAGTCGACAGAAGCAAGAAATGGTCAAATGATATACGAGCCCACTTTCCGCCCCCGTCTGTCCATCACCTTCCGACACAGAAATGTCCTTCTCACGGGGGTTTTACAAAAGCAACTTGACGGGAATCCTTTTCTCCGAGCTGGTCTACATTGTTACCTGTTACCTTTGCATTTCGTTCCGCAGATTCCAAACGGTGCGCTTCCTGTCCGCAAATAGAACAGTGGATATACGACGGGTGAATTGGAGCGTAACCGCAAAGTTCCATCTGGGTCGCCGATTTAATTCCGTCCAGACGACAAAGGAGCAAGCCAGAGACTCGCAGGATAACTCGCGAATCGCGTGAGCGAATTTCTCTAACAATAAGCCGGACTGGCGACCGATCAAGAGTCCCGAAGAGCGGCGACCCGAAGGACTCTTCTGCATAACGAGTCCTTCGGATCCCTCGTGTCTCCTTGAATTAAAATCTCAAATGTAAAACGTGAAACGTCCTACCCATCCTTCAAGACAGTACAGGTAGTTCTCGTATCTGTAAATTGATTAATTCTTGACGGTAATCTGTAAAGTATAAAAGCGTTGACTGTAATCGTACAAAGTGAGTTGCAAAAAACGACTTTTATACGTTCTAACATCCTCCCATCCACGAAAAATGCAACGTTGACCTAACGTCTATTCTACGTTTATTAAGGTGAAGTGAAACACGTCGGGGAACTTGATCGACGTCGATAAAGAAGATTTTTCTAAATGCCTACGTTGCCGACGTTCGTTTTTATATTGACAGCTGGGTCGAATTATATTGGGTATTGTACCAAATGGCAAACTCCCCCTGTCGTTTTCGTACAATAAATATCAAGAAATCGAAGTAAAACTCCAGAAATCCTCTGGATTCATGCTTTCTGGGGCCCTAATTCACTGCAGAGGGACCACCCTGCACCATCTGTGATTTCCAGGTCAATTAAATTTTCACTCCGTGACCTCGTATTCCAATCGATTTAGCATAGAAGCGCATACAACACTTTTTTTGTCTTTATTCCGTTCAAATACGAGTTTATCGATTACCAGAGTGTTCTAAATTGTCCTAAAATTGTCCTGACTCTTTCGTTTCTCATATCAGAGCCTTCGATAATTGTACATTGATCGAAATATGAGAGCTCGATGCTATTTTGGTTCTGGTCTGGGCTAAGTTAAATTTTTTTTTCAAAAAATCCAAATTTTGAATTTGTCAGGACAGTTCTTAGATGACCACGAGTCATGTGTCAAAGTCTCGGACAGTTTGGTCCAATACCCTTAAAAAAAGTGTTGTATTCGAATCGACTGATTTGAAGGGGGTTTCACTTCACCTTAAACTATCGTTTCTTAAACACGCAAAATCCATGTTTCTTATAAACGTATATTTAATTGGAGAAAAACCCGTGTGGGTATAAACGTTTAATTTTGACACCTACCACCTTATTTTCACTAGGTTTACGTGGGTAAAACTTGAATTCCATTATTTTGTGTTTATTGGGCTGTACCGTGGGATAGTGTTCAACGAAAAAGAATATTTCATCTTGCAGAAAGAAGATTATCTTTAAAAGGAAGCGCTGATACCAGCCAGAAAGCATACTAAGGATAATCAGTATTTTATATTGGGTGCTGAAAAAATATTAATCGTCGCGATTTTTCCAGTCCGAATAATTTCAGTCTGGCATTTGCCATCAGCGCCGCAGTCTGGATTTGAATATACCGTTCATTGCGAAAAATGAAGAGGTTCTTTCCGACAGGTCCGACATGCTTAATCTTGACGTCGAAGGCGCGTGGGCAAGGATTACCGATGCCCGCGTAGGAAGGTTCAATTTTTTCCAGGCTAACGGGTCCTTGTCATCTCCCGAAGAACCGCGAACAATTCCCTTGTAGAAAATTTGCAAGGACGTTTTTAGAATATCACATTCTTCTAAGTAGAGCCTAGCTAGGATATCCTAACACGGATAGATAAATGAAAAACCGAATACAATTAAGTTGCATAATTACTATTTAAGTAGGTCCTAGGTACGCTCTAAGGAAGACAGTCAAGATAAAATTGTCTTGAATGCCGAATTAAATGTTAACTTAGTGTTCACCAGGAATGTTGGATGGAGGATCAAGTCCTTACTAGAAGCTATCTTGCCTGACTGGTAACTGGCCTATATTGGGAGTCCTATCTAGTCCTTAGACATTATTTTGAATTTCCTAGTGAATTTTCCGAGGGGAGAGAGGATTTAACTGGAATATAGTAGTGAAGAAATGCACCGCCAGGAATATTGCCGAAATTTCTCGCTCTAAAGGAGGAAATTCAAAGGAACCCATCGCCGCTCGCGCTTCGCTCGCACGTGCAACATTCGGAGGCTCAATATGCCGTGAATAATAATAGCTCGTTGCATAATGCCGGTAATTGCAGGCCGACAGGAAAGCGACTCCCTCCGTTCGGAAAGAAGCGACCAAGCCTTGAAGACGTTAATACATCGCGGACTATTCATCGCGATCTTTCTCCTCTCGACACCTCTTCAGGCTCCGATTCGCTCGGCGGCAACGAACTCTGCATCCGAACGTCGGATCGGTTGAAATGTGTCCGAAATCAATCTCTTAACAGTCGGCGCATTCGCTTAACGAGATGCCGCATTTCTCCCGACTCTCCTTATGCACCGACAGGTGCAATTAAACTCGCCGTGAGATCCGAAGCAAGGAATTCAGGCGGCCGAATCACGGATGACGAATCCCAGCCGTTTTCGACACAGGGGAAATAAAAAGGCGCGAAAAATGAAAAGGATTTCTCCCGGCGTGCATTCCCTCGAGCGACTCAATTATGCACTTGCCGGTAATGCCGCGTTCAATTGAATTCTGCTTTCTTCTGCGTCGGGGAGAGGTGTTCCCCGTGTCGGACGTGGCGTTGAACGGCGCGGCGTGCCGCAACGAATCACGTGCCAAATTAAACGGAGGCGAAAGGTAGAAACGTGCAGGCACTTACATACGCGTTCATGTAAAATCATGCACGCGGTGTTTTGCACGTCGTCGCCCCGTGACGTACGAATCGATATCTCGAACGGCTGCGTTACACGCCCGTTACGACATCGACCTGAAGGGGATGTGAAAGTAGCATCCGAGGGGTCAATCGTTCATGAAACTTTTCTCCGAACTGAGTATATCAAATCTTTTCAAATTTCCCAACATGGCTATAGAGGCTATAAGGAAGGTCCCGAAACTGGCGAAATTTCGTTTTTTATACAAAATTTAGAAAATATCTATAAACAAATTTTCTTAAAATTGAAATCCCATGGGTGTCAGGACCTTCTTTGTAGCCTCCACATTCACATTGTAAAGTTCGAAACGATTCGGTACACCCAATTAGGAGAACAGTTTCATAAACGAGACCTCTTTGACGTCACTTTCACATCCCCTTAACGTCGATCTCGCTCTCGAGTGTAGGTACACGAATTGCGCGCAAATTGCACCCGAGAGTTTCCCAAGGTGTTCCTGGCACGCGAGTGAAAAACCCCCATTATTTCGGAACGCCATCTCACCGTGCGAGATTTCCACGTGATTATGCGTTTACGCCCTGTTTTCTGGAGCTAAGTGAGGATAATTGATCTGGTGCGACACTTTGGCTTGGAGAAAACTTTTTAAGGTCGTCAAATTTGCAGTATTTAAAGTGCTGAGATATAATTAGTTTTTAATAGGTTCTTCTGAATTATTGAACTTATCGCGAATATCGCTAAAATAGAGTGTAAATTGCACCTGAACACTGACCAAGGTGTTCCTGGCACGGGAGGGAAAATCCCCCCTTATTTCGGAACTCCATCTCACCGTGAGATATTTCTACGCGATTATACGTTTACACCCCGTTTTCTAGAGGTAAGTAGAGATAATCGATCTGGTGCGACACTTTGTCTTGACGAGAACTTTTTGAGGTTTTCAAATTTGCTGGATCTTTTATGCCGGGATGCAATTCATTTTCAGCGGGTTTTTCTGAATTATACATGTTACCGCGGATCTCGCTAATTTTCTTCTAAAATAGTCAATTGCACCTGAGAGTTTCCCAAGGTGTTCCTGGCACGGGAGGAAAAAACGCCCATTATTTCGGAACTCCATCTCACCGTGAGATATTTCTACGCGATTATACGTTTACACCCTGTTTTCTAGAGGTAAGTAGAGATAATCGATCTGGTGCGACACTTTAGCTTGACGAGAACTTTTTGAGGTTCTCAAATTTGCTGGATCTTTTATGCCGAGATGCAATTCATTTTCAGCGGGTTTTTCTGAATCATACATGTTATCGCGGATCTCGCTAATTTTCTTCTAAAATAGTCAATTACACCTGAGAGTTTCCCAAGGTGTTCCTGGCATGGGAGGGAAAATCCCCCATTATTTCGAAACGCTGCCAGCGCACCGTGCTAAAATACTGCGCAATTATGCGTTTACGCACAATTTCCTGGAAGCAAGTACAGGTAATCGATCTTTCGCGACACATCGTCTTGGTAAAAGATTGAAACATTTTAATATTTTCAGGCATGCACTGCCGGGAATATTGCATCTCGATTGAGATTAATACGATGAGATTCCTCTAATCGTAAGTCATCGACCTTATCGTCGATCTGGCCAATCTCGTTCCAGAGTGGCACATAAATTGCACCCGCTGAATGCCAAGGTGTCCCTAGAAAATTAATGAAAAAAGGACGGTAATTATTACAGAAATTACAACGCATGGCACACGATCGGGCCGTGAGAAAATGCTAACTCCCCACGTGTTTATTGACACTTTCTCGTAAATAAATAGACCTAAGTGGTACGTCGCGACGTTTCTTCGCCTTTCGAAACGAAAGTCAGGTCACTTCGGGATTTCCTTTTTCTAAAGTGTCATGTTAACCCAGGTTGCATTTTAAGTGGATCTGTTTCCATAAAATAGTGCGTTGTTACCCGTGTACGTGGGACGTATTAGTGATAGGTATTTATCGCGTACCAATATTTGCAACTGATTCCTTTCTTATTGTATAGTCGATTATGCAGTTGTAGGGAGCGAAGTGCATCGGTTTCGTGGTCTGACCCGGTGCATCGGTCTGTTCTAATTGGTCGGGCACCTACATCGGTCGTGCGGCCAGACACTAATTGGGGACCGAGTTTCTTTCCCGTGCAGCTGCGGCCACTTCTTGCGGCAATGCCGGCTTAATTGCGGAACGTCCGAGGCGGCGCGAGAATTACAAGATAATATTCAGGAGCGCCGTTTGCCGCGCGCCGCGATCAGTTTGCATTGCCGCAACGCGGACGCAGGGAGGATGCAACGCGAAACGCAAGGTGGACGTATTGCACTTGCAATATGAATACGCTGTAGATATAACCTAGACGAAATGCAAAATACAATGCAATCCCGACGTCGTAATTCGGACACGACGCAAAACGCATCGTAAATGCAATACTCGGTAACAAACGCAAAGTAGCGTAATTCACGTTTTGTACGCGTAAATGTATAGAAAATAGGATGGCAGGGGTAAAAATTAAATGTTTATCTACGTACGATTTTTAAATGTGTATAAAGCTGGAATTGACACTTTAGCACAATTCAATAAAATTTGTTGCAAAATTTATTGCTATTTTATTGCACAAGAAAAAAATTTTTTGCTCTTATACTTTTCCGAAAAATGGTGGCGATCTCAGCTTTATATAAAGCTTGCACTGCCGCAATAAAAAACAATTATTAAGCAAATGTTCATCGATGAATTATATACCAGAATTTATTGCTAATAAATTGCTCGCAGAAAAACCAAATTTGAATTTTTTTGCTCACCCCTAAAGGGAAGAATCGTCATCTCTAGTGCTGATCGCAGGACAGAAACATGAAAAACATGGGAGACTCAAACTATTTCTTCACGTGGGAATTAATTGCTAATTAATTTCTGATTAATTGCTCCGAGAAGAATTTAATTTCAAATTTTTTGCACAACCCCTAAGGTAGTAGGCCAACCCCTCTTATGTCGCCCCAGCATGGCCACGTAAAAGATGGGAGAATCTAACTATTTCTTCGCGTGGGAATTAATTGCTAATTAATTGCTCCGAGAAGAACCAATATCTTCATAAAAATACAATTTTCAAACCTACATCAAATAGCGATTAATTCCCACGTGAACAAATAGTTTGATTCTTCCATTTTTTACGTGGCCATGCTGAGGCGACATACGTGGGGTTGGCCTACCACTTTAGGGGTTGTGCAAAAAATTCGAAATTAGATTCTTCTCGGAACAATTAATTAGCAATTAATTCCCACGTGAAGAAATAGTTCGATTCTCCCATGTTTTGCATGTTTCTGTCCTGCGATCATCACTAGGGGGTGGCGATTCACCCCTTTAGGGGTGAGCAAAAAAATTGAAATTTGGTTTTTCTGCGAGCAATTAATTAGTAATTAATTCCGGTATATAATTCATCGATGAACGTTTACTTAATAATTATTTTTTATTGTGGCAGTGCTAGCTTTATATAAAGTTGACATCGCCACCATTTTTCGGAAAAGTATAAGAGCAAAAAATTATTTTCTTGTGCAATAAAATAGCAACGAAATAGTAATAAATTTTGCAACAAATTTTATTGAATTGTGCTAAAGTGGCAATTCCAGCTTTATGTACATGATTTGTAAGTATTTATTTGATTATATCACTTTGTCGATGCATGAACAACAGAATGAACAAAAGACAAAACGTGGGAGAGATGAAACGTAAAGTGAAACGCGTAAAACGCAGCGTGGACTCAACGCTTCTACAACACGGATGTAACGCGGACGCAGCGTGGACTTGGCTGCACCGCGGCTGCACCGCGGCTGCACCGCGGCTGCAACGCGGCTGCAACGCGGATGCAACGCGGCCGCCAAGGGCGAGGAATCCCCTCTCACCTTGACTCAGAAAAGCCAATATAATTCCGGCGAATCGAGAGATTAATCGACGGCGATTCGACGCGCCGCGTTCGCGCGTAACGGCCGCAATTACGCGCGTCCGCATACGCGGGGTTCGCGCGTTGCGGCCGGCAGGAATCCGCGCGACGCCTCCTCGTAAATCCAGAGGTCGCGTCGCGACGCGTCGCGTGTTGCGACGGCCAACGTCGAGTGTGGCGAACGCGAGGTACGATCGCCGGCCCCGGAAGGTCGCGGCCATTCCGCGTCGCTCCACTTTATTTATCGCCGCGATTCGCCAATTTGCCGATTCGCGGATTGGAGTCGATCACTCCACGGTTTCCGCTTGTCGCGCCAGCTGCACGGAGAAAAATAAAAGCCTTAACGTTACGGAAGCCTATCTATTGAAAATTGTTATTCACGATACGATTAAAAACTGCCCCATTAACGGATTAATTCAATTAATTTTACTTCCTTACGTGTTCAGTTAGCAGAAACATTTCTATAAAAGTCAGCCGTAATTGTAGCTGAAAATGTTTGTTAACATTAATAGTGACGAAACTGGTACGTTAATAGTGCGAAATGGTAGGTTTAAAGTATTACAAAATTTTAGGTAGAACGAAAAATTTCTGCAAACGTTACAGATTCGATCGAAGTTAGATCATTTTAGCGCTTAAAGAGGAACCCAGAATATCAGGAGGATCCAGTTATTAATCCTTCCCGTTTATGCAGTCGGCGCCGACCTTGCACCGAGGCCGCCTCCGAATGCGTCCAAGAAACCGGTAAAGAGCCGAAAACACTTTCATGACATAAAAGCGAAACATAGTATCTTAAGGACGAGCGGAAGGACATTCACCGCGCCTTGAGAAGCCCCTTTTAGGGGGCCCGAATGCTGGCAACCTTGGTTATTACCATAATTATCGTACCGTATGTAGGCATAATGGCATTTATCCAGGTTCCGATGTCTGGAGGTTAGAATTCCGATAGCCAACTTATCACTCCAGCACCCAAAGTCGCAACGACTTATTCATTAATTAAACGAACTTACTTGTAAATAAAATCTATTGTAATTATATCAAGCGCCTCTCTCAGAGATTAACATATACTAATCTCTACAAAACAGGCGTGTAAATTAATCAATCGAACGAATTTAGTTGTAAATGAAGTTCCATTATCAATTGTATGAAGCGTCAATTTCAAGATCACTACATGTACTGAGACAAAAATGTAATTGAACCAAAGAAATATTTCTTTGAATAGCACCAAAGAAATATTTCTTTGAATAGCACCAAAGAAATATTTCTTTGAATAGCACCAAAGAAATATTTTGTCAATTCAAAGAATAATCTGACTCAAGTGAACTCGAATAAATTGGATGCAACATATCTTCCGAATTATGACAATTAATTTGAGTAAGATAATTATTCTTTGAATTGACAAAATATGTCTTTGATTCACCAAATTTTTCCTCTTAGCGTGTTAATTTTGAACAAAGAAGTGCAAGATACAATCCGCCATTATCATCCCCTCATCACGACATGATATGTAGGTATCTCTAATTTTCCATAGTCCACTTGTTATAGGATACATATTTTTTTAAATCTATTTTTCAGAGAAACGAAAATCCGAGTTGATGTAAGGGAAACCGAGATCAAATGTAACAAGGGGCAATTGTAACAAACGTTATAAATTATTTATTCGAACTTGAAAAAGCGTGGTTAAGCAGTGCAATCTTTCCATGGATACTATGAATATTTCGCAGTCGTTTCATGTTTGTTAAATCAGGCGTTTTCTTGTTATTTTCATTTTTCGTGATACGGCATCGGTCAGTAATATATTTATGAGTTCAATATTTTTTATTTTTATTCAATCCGGAGTGAATAAAACTGATTTAATCATGCCACAGTATTGCACCTACAGACGTTGATTATATGTTTAATGCATTTGAAATTTGATGGGCTCTAAGTTACTGTAATTATTTCAATTATTTCAAAAGAGCCATCGGGGACAATTATAACAAGTCAGATTGTCACAAATGTAACATGGGACATTTGACCCCGATCATCTACGTTCCTACGGATAAATTCAATACAATATAATTCTCGCGGATTCTTTGAACATGCCCCGTGTCTGTAAAAAGAGATCGAACCGAAATCCATCTGGAGGTATCATGAAACGCGTTGCAGATTTAGTTATGAATCAAAATCGCAGTCAGAGGATTGTAGCCAAAGATTACGAAATTTGTCATGTGACTGTAAATAGGTACGTAAAAAGCCTAAAGGAAAGGAAGGAAATGGTTATGGGTTACAAACCCTATAACAAAGTTTCATCTCATGAAAATGAATAGGCTTTTTGTGAATGAATTCATAAATTCCGAGATTTATATTTTGGATTAACTCCAAAGGATATACGTAGCCTTGTACATCACTATAAGTACAGTGGGCCAAATCTGGATTCAGTGCCCCTAATGCAAGAAATGACCCCATGAAAAGCGCATTCATAAAACGGAAAACAATATAGACCATTTCTACTTTTACCGTTCCAAATGAATTACTAATGTGACATGTTTATATTTATTTATTTATTTCTATATGTATCCTATATAAGTAACTTTTCTTGTGTTCATCCGTATTTACCAAAACATAGGTATTAACTATAATTATTTGAGTATTCTTGTATTAATCAGTAGCGTTAACATTTGCCCCGACGAATGCCTTGCAACGGTTGCACTTGTAACAAATACACTTAGTCGAGAAAATAAAAATTGTTGATTTTTATAGGATCTTGAAGCATTCAAATGTAGGCTGTCCTTCAGAGGAAGGTTCACATAATATATGGACTAAGTTTCGATCATAAAGAACTGTTACGATTAATTGTAGAAATAAAATCGCAAAAATTGTTACAATTGACCTCGGTCTCCCCTACCTCAAGATTTCTGCAAACCGCCCGTAAGTCACTCGCACTCGCGTGCGTACGTTCTAATTCGATAGGAAACCAAGCAACTCGCTTATGTGGAATTAGGATACGCGGAGAGTCCCGTTAGAGTAATGGTGAAAGTAGCGACACCCACTTGCAAAACGTTCGTCTCCTCTTAGGCCGTCCGATCGGTCCCTGCGAGCTTGCGAGGCGCGTTCTCTAATGAATCTACATTATCGCCATCATTATCTGTCTCGAATCGATGAACCAGCACTTTACGATTACGGCGGAACACAAGGAATTATCCGTTATTTACGCGCGTATAAATAATGCTTCAGGGCGTAAAGCAGGAGCTCGTTTCAGTCCTGCGTACCGGGAATCGATGATTAAAAAATGATAATACCTTGTTATGGTGGTCTTAAGTACCGTTAACGCACGGATCGCGCATTCACGGGGTAATGACAACTTCCGTCAGGGCATAAAGATTTTGTACCTAGTGTTCGCTATAGGAAATTATTTGTATATCTTTATCGTTGAGATTAGTCGACGTCGTGGCAGATCCCCGCTGGATCCATCCATTGGACCTTTTTAGCCTTGCAAATGCGAACGAACGAAGGTAAATCCGTGTTCATAGGTGTGCACCTTTGCATCGCGCAAAGCCGATCCGAGGAAAACTCAATTAGCACAAACGTTTGGCTCCATCGCCTTCCTCGATGCCCTGTCCACCTACTTCGAGCCGGACTGCCCGTCGACGGAACGAAGGCAAGAAATTATGTCAACGCCTCGCGTCTCCTTGGCGGCGACGCCGAGAGATTTATGCCGTCGCTTTAGAGAGAGCGACGTCATCGATGGAAATTTTTCCGACCCCCCGCGAAGCCCCAGAGAAGTTCTGCTAGGATTAGAAACGGATGTTTTTTGGTCTATGACGTTCCTACGCCGTCATTCCGGTGCAATTAACGTCGTCGTTTTATATTTTGTGAAATTCAATAGAATTCGGTATAATTTCATTGATATATTTTTATATATTGTATATTACCATACCTAAAAATATAAGAAATATAAATATTATTATATAACATAATTGACTGCGGCGGAACATTCCGCCTCGATCTCTTCAAACGTTCCGAGAGGTCGGTACCGTAAAGATCCTCCCAGACAACCTTCGCTGAAATAATTTCATCGTAAAACGGTTATTATTGCTCGCGATGCCAGTAACGACCTAGTAAATACCTAGTGAACGATACTCTCTTGATTGTACTGAAAAGAATTCCATTTTCTTCATTTTCATTAAATAAACGCCTCTACTTGTCACAATGAGTATTATAAATAATTCCAAGGCAACGCGAGGATTTCGACGATCTCCACCCTGAGAATAAAATTTCATTGCACCCGAGAAATATTTCTTTAAATGGTGCCAAAGAAATACTTTGTTAAAAATCATTGGTACTATTCGAAGAGATATTTCCTCGACTCAATGAATTTTTAATCTTGGTGTAGGTTAAACCGTTAGTACCGCAATTAGCACAAGGATCTAAGAAAACACCCTCGAAAAAGATTCGCTTTATTGAGGTTGCTTACATGCGTTTACCGTATTTACCATAATTACTTGCAATTTACATACTACGCGTTTAACGTCGCGAGATTCCTCAGAAACACGTGTCTCCGCAGCCGTAATCAGGTAAATCCGCTTCTAAGAAAAGCCCCTCAAGGAAAGTCCTCCAAGAACCTCTGCAAAAAGCGGAGCTGCCAATGCTCCCGGACATATCGTTGAATCGCGGGCCGCACATTACGTCCTCCTGGATTTCTAGCTCCGGCCATGACTTCATCCGCCAGCGTCCGGAGCGGTACTGAAGAATATCCCTATAGCCCCAAGGTATTACCCGGTACCCTGTAACGGTCAGGCCGCGTTTTCGGGTCACAGCGCCGGACGTGGACGCTGATTGGTCGACGGTTAATGCCGTTCACCCCCTAACCCCGGCTTATCCGCCAATCACGGCGGCGGCTCGCGGGGTGGCGACCTATCGCGCGCTCTAACGGTAAGTCCGCGCCAGACGTCAGGAAGCAGCCGCAGACAGAGGATGTATGGACCCCGTACCCTGATCTTACCATAAAGGCGGTAAAACCAAAAGAAAGAAAATAAAGGGAGCGTCTTCGTTCTTTGTCTCTTTTTATGCGAAACAGTTGTGCGGTGCATACTGAAGCTTATTATAGAAATGGGGAGGCCATTGCTGTGGTACACATACCTATATATGGACCTGTATGTTGGAATATACAAAGGTATACGTTAACAGTATATGTCAAAATGTTTATGTAAAAAAATATATGCGGAAACAGGTAACTTTTAGTCATCTCGGGTAAATAAAATATATCTAAGAATATATTATCGAAAATGTACCTCGAGAAAAGAAAACTCAAAGAAAGAAATAGCACAGGACTTTTCGACTCGATTTTCGGCAAGAATAGCGCCATGTAGCCATGGGCAAAAATTTTGTAGCATCCTGTACAAGCCATATCGATGGAAGCGACTTCTTCAGAAAAGCTTGGGCACATAACGCAGTCGGTGGGCCGTCACGAAAGAAGCGGCCGCGATTCGGAGCATAATTCCGAGGCAAGGAACTCCCTGGTAGACCGGTAAACCGTCCCAGTTGTCATAACTCATCGCCGGTATGCGGTAATCGAGGCGCGGTACTTTAGCGGCACCGGCGCCGTCGAGCACGACCCACCGAAAGTATTCCGAAAGCATTTCCCGAAAATTACCGAGGCTACGGGAGGCGCACGTAGGCGGAGGGTGCGGTCACTGATACGGTCCGGCAGCGCGGAAGCCCCGCCGATATTCCGTATAAATCTTGGCCGCGTCGTTCCGCGTACGGTTTTCGCAATAACGCGTCGTCGTTACTCATCTCGTTATTCTTACCGGCCAGGTGAAAGGATATCTTTATGGCGCGTCGAGGATCGGCTCGTGATGCTCGCTCGGCCGAGCGCAAAGGGTTCCTGGCGGAACGACTCCGTCGGCTGGGAACGTCAATCGGGATTGAAAGGCAAACGGCCCGATGGAAGTCGGTAGAAATTGAAATCGCTCCTTGGATAGCACGAGCGCGGACGAAGGAGCTCGTGCGCGAGATCGCCTCGTCCGCGCACGCGCGAGATCGCCTTGTCCGCGCAGGTGCGAAGAGCTACCCATGTGGGTAGAATTTTGTTTATCTTCTAAAAAAGTTTAAATAAAAATTTTAAAAAGTCTATGAACAAATTTTTTTTAAATTCAAGCTTGATGGGTATTAGGACCTTCCTTATAGCCTCCATATTCACGTTGTAAAGTTTGCAACGATTCGGTATACCCAGTTCAGAGAAACATTTTATAAACGAGGCCTCTTTGACGCCACATTCGCGTTATCTTAATTTTAGGGGATTATGGGGAGATGAAAAAGTGTTCCGAATTAGCATGGTATGAATTTTCTCATTAATTTTAAGGATATGGACATGTTTCCAAGGACTATTTATGACTCGTCGTGATATTATTTAGTGAATGGGATTTACAATTTCTTATTAATTTCAGATTGCATGGTAAAGTTTTGTCTTGACTATGAACTCATACCATACAATAATATCATATAACAAGTAGGATATGAATTTTTTAATGGATTTCAGGTACCATGAAAAAGTCTCAGAGTCAGCCGGTAGACTAATCAATTATGCAAAGATACAATATTTTGGACACGAAAGAATCTTTTCTCGTTTGAATATAGAACTTCAATGTCAAGATAAGCGAGGAACCTGAAAGTTATCTTAAAACGTGATATTATTATTTCCAACTACAGAATATACAGAAGTATTAAATATATACGAATGCCAAGCTGCGTAAAGGGCACACGTCGTTTACAGGATACAATTTTGTATATCTCGCGATCTGTCGACTCAACAATGAGGTACGAAGTGTACAACAATAAGTACGCGGTAATTGGCGAGGAGACTTGCGAAAACGAAACGCAAAGTGGTGACGGCGTTCCGGTGAACTCTCGGAGGATCCTCGCGAGTAAAGGGAGACGTGTAAGCATCTTATGCCCATTAGGATTGCGCAAAATAATAATTTCGAGTAATGGCAGACTTGCCGGGTAATTGGCGCACGCGCGAGCGAGAGGAAGCGACGTACATCGCAACCTGTCGTGTGCCGCGAGAACGCGCACCGAATTTCACGCGTCCCTTGCGATTTCTCCGGGCGTCCTCTCCGCAAGCCGCTGAAATTACCCTCGAAAATTACAGGACTTTTCGTTGAATCGATCACTCGATCGCGTTCGCTAATAATCGACGACCGCGCACTTCCTACCGGAGCGATTCAATGGACCGACGTGGACCATTCAGGGTGAGAGATGCACTTATGTTAGACTGCAAAGTCCCGTGAACGAGTTATTTCGAGCGGCACTCTTCAATGATCAGTTTTCCACAACGCGAGCCCGCAAGTACTCCGCAATTCCGTTACTGTACATATATACATGTACATCGGAGCTCAGGTGAAATCTCGGAGAAATGCACGCACGCATCGCTCGCGGAACATTTTCGTCACGCTCGCGTTGCACCCGCCTGCAGATTGCACTTATTTTAAAGAGAGACTTTCCTGACAGCACGCGAATTAATACACCGACTTCTACGGTAATTTCGAGCCGGGTTTGCCTGCGTCGATGGTCGATTAATAATCATTAATTCGAACAAAATGGAGTAACGAGCACGCCTCTTGCAGCGCTTCTTGTACCTCGACCGTGACGTTACTTCTGTATAGTTAATACGTATAGTTGAATCTCTCTTATGAGAAGTGTCAAGACTTCGGGCAATGTTTTGACCGGTAAATGCGTTTGACGTTTCAAGGGTAAGCATGTATTTAAGTTGTCTCGCATCCGGAAGAAACAGCGGCCGGCTTCACATGTTCCACCTTACTCTCCATGTGCTTCTCGTACCGATTACGTCTGATTTTTTATCCGTGTACGCTTAACACGCGAGACGGCAAATCGGACACGTTTCCGCGATTCTTGTTACGCGAAGGCCGTACTCAAATCGTGAATTTACTCCGATTGGCACGACCACAGGAAACGAGCCGTCAGTTGAGAACGCGAGATCGAGAACAGACAGTTAAATCCTGTATTTTTAAATGTGGAAAATAGCCAACCAGTTCCACTTCTGACCGCGCTATTAAACATAAAATATTTCAACTTCGTAACATTTTTCTACAAATTTAAGTCACGACACCCTAACTTCAAATATAAGTAATAACTTTCCTACGCACAATTTCACGAAGTTACGACATGATGTTATAACATTATAAATTCTTAATAAATGTACAGTTCACATTTAAGACATGAAATTTATAATTTCACGCGGACGTTATATAGTAGAAGTGTGGGGATTTTATGAATATTTTTGACAATGTATCTTCTTCATAAACATTTTATTGGCGTAGGGTTTTGTTTAACATTAAGAAACAGAATGTCCAATTAAAAGAACCAGAATTAGTGTCATTTTAACTGGATTAGATTGCTAGACATGCCTCTATCCTTTCAGCAATAATGTGTTATAAGGACACCGATCCGCAGATGTAAATTAAGAAACTCGATACAGTTTCGCGCCAAATATATATACAGGCGCGAAATTCCTATTATACAGGCAGACTTTTTTTTAATGAAAAATACTTGACGCTGAAAAAAACGAAGTTAAGTGGATACGCGAAACGCAGATTGGACGCAATTTCAGGTTTCAACAATTTATCAGTTCACGTTCTTCTTTCATCAACACTCATTGTACAATGGTCAGTGTACCCTTTCAGCGATGACGCGTTATAAGAATACCGATCCGCAGATGTAAATTAAGAAAGTCGATAGAGTTTCGCGCCAAATATATATACAGGCGCGAAATTCCTATTATACAGGCAGACTTTTTTTTAATGAAAAATACTTGACGCTGAAAGTGACGAAGTTAAGTGGATACGCGAAACGCAGATTGGACGCAATTTCAGATTTCAACAATTTATCAGTTCCCGTTCTTCTTCCATCAACACTCGTTGTACAATGGTCGGTTTACACTTTCAGCGATGGCGCGTTATAAGGACACCGATCCACAGATGTAAATTCCCATTATGCGCGCAGACTGTAAGTACGTAAGGCAATCATTCCTCTTGTAATCACCGGCGGCATGAGTTCTGTTCGCAGCGATGCAAATCCGGAGAATAATCGGCTACGGCAAGAGCTCGTCGGTGATGATAATCGAAAGATGCCGATAACGATCCACCGGCTCGTAACTGCGTAATGAGAGTCCAACAGATCGATTGAGGTGCAACGCTCGTCGCCGGCTTCAAAGGTGGGAAGTCTCGACGCCAGAAATTCCGAAGCCGAACACGATCGATTCTCAAATCGGGTCTTCAAGGTCGACGCACATCGCGTTCGGAGAACCGATGACTATGCATGGGTCCAAGGAATGACTAACGGGACCATATCGGCTCGAAACTCCCGATTCAACGGACGATCCTTACTTCACGCATTGTGGAGTAAATATTTAAGTATCGATTCCACTGGTGCGTAGTAACATCGAATCGACACAGACTGATAAGTTGATGAACCTTAAGAATGGAACCCTTATCTTGGTTAACGAACACAAGTGCCACATCGATACCGAAAAAATAATTCCTCCATCAAATCGGTACTTATGGCTACACGTTGTTCAAAATAATTGTAACTCTCATGAACTAATAAATTGATAGGTCCTAAAAATGCAGCACTCATCTTTGTTATCATGCCGCATCGATACCAGAAAAATAGTTACACCATCCAATCACAACTTCCGGCTACACGCTGTTAAAAATGTAAATTTTCTGCTCTTTCAATATGAGAAGTTATACTGAATTTGTAAATTTAATATGACGACTTAAGGCCGGTTGCACCAACCGTAATTAACATGAAATTTCTTAACTATGATTAGTTAATCTCGAATTAATGAAATTCATGAGGACAATATTTGTGAATATAAAATATTTGTGAATTTGAAATTCGTGTATAAAAACGGATTTCAAATTCTACGACATTCTATCGAAAACTTTTTCAATCAATTGTAAATTACAAAATCTGCATGTTCAAGTCATCGAGAGCATATTATAAATTTATTGCAGCATAACAGAAACGGTTTCATAAATTTGTTACTTTTTCTTTTATAGTGGGTGTACTGTATCCGTCTGAGAAGATGATTAGCTAGACCATTTTTTAAAAAATTTCATGTTGAGGCGCAGTTAAGAAGATGATAATAAATGTTTGAGAGTTAACATAGTTTAGCCCTTACTTCGAAGATATTTGAGCAGCTTGAGACTGGATTCTGACGACGTCAAAAATGACGCAATCAACAGTTGACCTATTTAGGAGGTTAAAGTGCCTCAACGAGCTCGTGCAATATTTACATATGACACGAAATATGTGTACTCGTTAAGATTGGACTCAATAAGGATCCACCCAGGCACCGCGGAACGTGAAATATCCGTATATTAATCGTATATAAATGTTTATTGAACGTATGTAAGATATATATAGATATCTATGAACTCTATTTTAGATACACTCAAGGGCCAGATGTCCGGACATGATACGTAATATATATCGTAGATATCTACAATAGATAGTCTATAGATATTCATATGTATTTGTACAAAAAATTGAATTCATAACACTTTTTTACACAGTGGTAAAAAATCATAATGGATGGTCACCAGCCAAAGAGGAAGTAAATAAGAAATCAAAGTATGGACGAAATTCACAGTTTTATCAAGTTGGAATTTAGATATGAACATTAAGTATGTATGAAA
Source organism: Orussus abietinus (assembly GCF_000612105.2). NCBI lineage: Eukaryota > Metazoa > Arthropoda > Insecta > Hymenoptera > Orussidae > Orussus > Orussus abietinus. Next base: position 143,010 of record NW_019396013.1, read on the forward strand.
AATGTTAGATTACATGAGGTGTCTTTTTATTTTTCTAAACGTATTTTCAATGACGTTGATTAACTTTTGGTAGATGTCTACTAGAGCTATTATATATTTTGTATACATCAAGAAATAAGTAGATATTTGTAGATCAATAGTGGATATACAATTTTTGTCTACAATAGATATATATACATATATATCTTTTAGATATTTTTTTAGGTGGATGATAGACGATATACTTTTGCTATACCTATACACCTAACTTAGACGATTAATTTATGTATATTCCACTTCATGGGTTGCCTGGGGCATTTACACACAAGATCCGCACCAAATGCGGCACACCAGGAATAAAGTGTAATACATTTTTTTTTTTCAAGCAACATGTCGCGCTTCGCACTCGGTGACAAAAGACGTCAAAAGAAGTCATCTGCGGTGTACCAAGAAACCACAAATAAAGTCTACACGTTCCAGCAGAGGCTGACTCATGTGAGTCTTGCAAACGCGCATAAAGATGAAAACATGAAACGTCGGATACTGAAATTGCATTTGCGAGGAATCCAGAATTTGCAATTAAGAGGCGTAAAAGGGAAGCCGACTTTGAATTTCAAAAGTCCGCTGCTAAACACAAAACAAAATACCATAAAATTAGAAACACATTTACAAAGGTTGCATAATATTTCATCACAGGACATCAAATTTTTAACTCTAACAGCGCGTCCTCGAAATTTTCAGAAGCATTAAGAAGGTAACAGGAAAATTACAACATTTCATATTAACATTCGAATAAGATTCACGCTTAAGACACAAAGATGCAAAAAAGAAGCGTTCATTTTGTATCAGTTAGTCCCACTCGCCTTCGCTTTATTCTTCACATGCAAAACACGATAAAAATCTCTTCCATCGTGTCTATTCGCGGCGACAAAAAGGAAATCGTGAAAAGGACCCATGAACCGTGAATAAATCCAACCCGTTCCGACATTGTCTCATTTCCTTCTGCGAATGTGAATACAGAGGTTTGATATAAAATTAGCGAGACAAAAACGAAATCGTGTATTCCAAAAGCGCCGGTGATCTGTAATCCAGGCTCGTATAGGGGGCTCCATTTATGATTAATAAAGTATTCATAAAGTCGATCGCGTCTCCGCGCGGAAGCGCAGTCGCGGCCACTGATGATGGGTTGCGTCGATACAATGTACAATAAATTAGCATAAAAATGCACCACCGGGCCGAGCAACGTGGTCGAGGAAGACCTTGATGAGGTGAGACCTTCCTGACGTCAATGTGGACACCGGTGCACACCTACGCACTTATCCTCCCCTTCGCCGTCTACGGAGTGAGGAATGCACGGACCCGGTGCATTCAGAAGTTGATCCTGCAAGCGTTATCCGATATGGCTCTAATCGGTCAAGGGATTCAAAGAAAGGCGCACATAATAAGGATCGTCTTCATCCTGACGATAACTCGCCCCATAGGGGGGAAATTTATTTAAAAAAGAAATTAGCAAACAATTAGATACCAAGACTGCTCTTGGAAGCCGATCCCCCGCCCTGATAGCGATGTGCAAACACCTCCGTTGCATATCGACTGAGACAAAACACGGGCACCATTGCGATGCCTATTAATACCCCCATTAACATAACACGAGTGTTGGAAAATTAACTTAAGGTCACTCGGCAAAACCATTCAATTGATCGCGACATCGTCATACGTCCTGATACACGCAATCATATCCAGCAAGAATGAGACTGATTGGCGATCAGATTTTCTTATCGGGTAGCGAATCACGATTCGCGGTACCGAGGATTTCGAGTTATGAAACAAGTGTCAGGATCAAGGTCGATAAAATTTCTTGGACTTTTTTAGCGTCAATTTTACGAGTTGCCAACAATATACATTTCTTTCAGTTAACTAATCCTTTTTCTCAGTGCGTGTACGCCATGTGTATGCGCGAACGCCTCCGAGGTCTTTACGCCAAGTATCGGCACTTCGGTCAGAAAAATATTTATAACTCAGTTGAGAGAACCTATAATAAATTCATATTTGACACTATTAAAGAACGTTACTTTCTGCACCCGCGGTAATTTTTCCATATTTCTCAAGGTAATGCTTCTCTACTTTGCAATCCTTCGCTCCGCACTCATCCTTGAGATTAGAACGAGTCTCCCAAGGAGAGAGATCGCGCTCATCCAGCGGATCGAATCGAACCGATTGCGATTCGCAGGTTTCGATTAGCTGTCGTCTTGCGAGATTTCCGCACACTCGCGGGCGGATCTGCACCGATAATCGGCGATCCTTGGACGAGGAAACCTTCAAAGTGGTAAAAAAGTGTGTAACGGTATAGAACACTCCCGGTGGCGACGGACTATCGTTCGTAGATTCGCGAATCGCCTTGATAATAACATCTCTTGTCATCGTGTAATACCTGCGCCTTGTCGATGAAGGGATTGAACGATCGCATCTGAGACCTGCGTGAAGATGGCACCTCAAATTTTCAAAAATAAATAAAATGTAACTCTTCTGTCTTATTATTCTGGGTTCTTCACGTGTTAATTACACGCTACAGCCTTAAATTTCGTGCTGGTTCGATTTTCAAGGAAAACGGAGTTTTTTCATAGGTACTCAAAGGTACTTTCTAGGTACTCAAAAAATTAGCACCTCCACAAAAAAAATTGCATTTTTCTTGAAGAACATGCTAGCACTAAATTTTAGAATGTAACGCGTAATTCATCACATAAAAAACCCAAAATGTTAAGTCAGAAAGATCTGAATTTCGTAAAAGTGGAGGTAAAGATTGCCTGGGTATTTACAATCCTCACAACAAGCCTCGTTTTCTTCATGAAAAGCGAGTTTTCCTCGAAAATGGAACTAGCAAAAATTAAATGCATCAAGAATTAGCATGTAAATATCCCAAAATGTTAGGATAGAAATAAATATAATTTTATAAAGAAGGAGGTGTTGGTTTCATGGATCTAAGCATGGTCATCAAATATATGGGCCCAGTAATCCCAACCATTACCTTGATATTCTTACAAACTATACACAAAAATTACGTTACACTCAATTATATCGAATAACAAAAATGGCGGCTAAACGCTATGGATCAGGAAGATAGCCCGTTCGCTCTCTTCCTTTCTCTCTCTCTCTCTCTCTCTCTCTCTCTCTCTCCCTCCCTCTCCCTCCCTCTCCCTCCCTCTCCCTCCCTCTCNCTCTCTCTCTCTCTCTCTCTCTCTCTCTCTCTCTCTCTCTCTCTCTCTCTCTCTCTCTCTCTCTCTCTCTCTCTCTCTCTCTCTCTCTCTCTCTCTCTCTCTCTCTCTCTCTCTCTCTCTCTCTCTCTCTCTCTCTCTCTCTCTCTCTCTCTCTCTCTCTCTCTCTCTCTCTCTCTCTCTCTCTCTCTCTCTCTCTCTCTCTCTCTCTCTCTCTCTCTCTCTCTCTCTCTCTCTCTCTCTCTCTCTCTCTCTCTCTCTCTCTCTCTCTCTCTCTCTCTCTCTCTCTCTCTCTCTCTCTCTCTCTCTCTCTCTCTCTCTCTCTCTCTCTCTCTCTCTCTCTCTCTCTCTCTCTCTCTCTCTCTCTCTCTCTCTCTCTCTCTCTCTCTCTCTCTCTCTCTCTCTCTCTCTCTCTCTCTCTCTCTCTCTCTCTCTCTCTCTCTCTCTCTCTCTCTCTCTCTCTCTCTCTCTCTCTCTCTCTCTCTCTCTCTCTCTCTCTCTCTCTCTCTCTCTCTCTCTCTCTCTCTCTCTCTCTCTCTCTCTCTCTCTCTCTCTCTCTCTCTCTCTCTCTCTCTCTCTCTCTGTCTCTTTCAATTCTGCTGCCTTCACAGTCAAATCAGCGTAAAGGGTCCATATATTCCATACGTCGATATCACGAGCCGTTGAAATATCGAACGATCGAGATGGCATCCAGAAGTATCGATATACGTCCTTTTACGAAGGGGAATCCGGTGCAGAGCTGCAAACGACGAGTAATAGTTTTACCCTAGAAAGATGGTAATTGCAATATCCCTTTTGCCCCCTACTCCGCGGGCGTTGCCATAGGAATTTACGGCTTTCCACCTAAGCGAGCTCGGTTAAGCGACGATTTAGTATTATATACCGTAAGAAGAGCTATTGGGAGCGGAATGCTCGGGAGGCGCGGGCAGGAGCTGACCAGAGCCGTTCGTTACGTACCGGCGTGAGGTACGGGCCGAACGCGAAATGGATAACAGGAATCGCGATTACACGTCACCTCGATCGGTAGCATCGAACGACCCGATGCATCCGATACCCCCGACCCGCAATCACGAGCATTTCAGATGATCGACCATAAACGATGTGTAATCACATCAAAACCCAATAACGCCCAAATGGGGTTGTAACGGGGAGCGATAAAAGGACTCCACCAACAAAAAGCAATCTTAAGGGATCAATTATACTTGATAATCTTGACAAAAATCCAACCTTTTTGATTATTTGTATTAGTATTTGATATTTATAGCGCAGATCATAAGTATGTTTTTCAATGATTCTTAGTACTTAGAACTATAAACGACATACTCGCGTGCGGCGCGGGTTAACTCTCAAAGTAAGATTCGTCTTGAATTTTGGGAACTTATTCTACACGTGTATCGCTAACGCCCCTACTGAAATCCGGGCAAAATGTATAATTTATCATACTTTTATATAAAAAATAACGGAAAAGGCTGTGTTAGCTTTCGTGCGCCGCGGACGTACCTCTTTCTCGAGCTGCTGTATTGACATTATAAAAGCATATACAACATATGATTTTTAATAATTGTAGGGCCTCACGCCCTACCTCAGCCCTATCACCCGATAATTCACGGATTTCGATCTATTGTAGATTTGTACAGTTATCTATCGCTTAGTATTGTATATATCTTTGTATTCGAATTTAGGTTAATCGTGAAACATTTCCGCTCCGCTTTTAATGTCGGGTTTTATATACTCCATTGTGCACCCATTGTGAATACCGCTAGGAGCGGCCGGCAGACGTCCTTTCCCTTTTACTCGCATGTATCCTAATTTTTCAATCCCTTTTCTAACAATTTCTTCTTAACTTCGGATTCTCCCCCGTCGGTCACAATCGGATGCACCCGGTGCATCGTCATAAATGACGGGGACGCAGCGCGGACGAGCTGACCGACAAAAGTGACAATGCATGCCCATAAAATGCTTTTCCTTCTTTTCCTTCGGGTCCCGGTTAAAATTTTCCTTCTCCCTTCCCGTAGGTCACGTACGTACCTCGGTCGGGACTTCGCCTGCATGAGTCCTTACCCGATCAGGTAATTCCTTACTCATCGCTCGTCCGATTCTTGTCGCCGACAGCTCCGAGCTTCAAATTACAAGTTCCATTTGCATAGCACAAATACCGAATCTTCCTTCAGCTCGCGAACATCATTGATCGGACGCCGACGTTCGATCCCCCGAACGCGATTCCCAAATAATGATTAAACCTTTTTTGGATCATTTAAGAGTAGCTTAGCAAATGCCAAAAATCTCAACTTTATTTCAAGGTGTATTTACTGGGACAAGAAACTTTAATAGTCTAATGTTTTATTGGTCAAGGAGGAGCACTTAATAAAAATTCAATATCTCCCGTTTCCGCGTAAAGTGGAATTCTGCGAGGAGTCGGGTAAAAAAAGGTGCAATCAATGCGAGGAATTCAGGAGTGATTTCATGCCCTAGCCAGGAGGCACGTTTAAAAGTGCATAGCGAAGACCGCTCGGGGAGTGCAGGCGAGTGCAACGCACCGGCGTTGGCACGGACCTCGCATCGGCCCTGGACGTGGAGGAGAGGAATGGTATTCCTCGGCAGATCGATAGATCGAAGCAGCCTCGATCGAGGAACGAGCCTCGCAGTCTAATCGCCGGATTCCCGGGTATCAAACGATGACTCCGCTCGCGTTACGTCACCCAAGTGCGAACGCGGATCGACGATGCACCGGCGATGCACCAGAGATGCGACCGCGCGCATGCGCGCATGCCTAGGTGCACGCAACAAAATATTTGAATGAATACAATTTAACCACGTTCTATGGTCACTATACGGACAACCAAATAATTGGCAATACATGGCAAAATGGGTCAATAACTTTTACATAAATTATTGCACTCAAAACAGCCCAGTTAAAAGACCCAGAATTCCGATTATTTTAACTGGATTAGGTTGTCAAATACGTTCATACTACTGTTTTGGTTAAACGTATCAGATGTTTCTACTAAAATATTATCTAATTGCGTTAATACTTGTGCTGGTAAATCCGAAGAGAATTTTTGGGTAGATAAACACACATTTCCTAGTAGAAATTTATCTAGTTTAGAAATGAAGTAAGATAACTATATATTCAACCAAGCTTCAGTGATCAATAATTCTCTAATAGCCATATTAATCAGACCTCAGTAATCACATTTAAAGGACTTTTAACCAGGCGCGTCTAGTAACGCTAACCAAAATATTTTTTTTAAATGCGTGATTGATCATAACAAATATAAAATAAATATTAAACATTAAGCAGGAGAATGTTGAATATTAAAGTGATTTGGTAAACTTAACCAAAATGTTTGTTTTTCTGGCTAGAATATTTCCTTTAAATAAATAAAGCAATTTAATCAAAACAATTTAGTTGATCGTAGCAAAGCAGTTTGGCCTAGTGAATTAAAATTCGGTTTCTTCAAGCGCACCGTTTTCCGATATTAAACAAACGATTTTCTTCAATGAATCGAATTTCTTTCTTGCGTGTGGGATCTTCGCGACGAAGGACGCAACTTGTCACCGACAGACAATGCGTCATTGCGTCTCGCAATCGCGCGTCTTCGCGTGCGTTTACGAGCGCGTAAACGCCTCTGCCGAGCGCATCGCCGTTGCACCGACACCTCTTCTCCACTAAGGAGTTGCACAACTCGAGTTGCGAGCTTCATTAACCCCTCGAGCACTCTTCGACGAATTGCGTGATACTCCCTGCGGAATTCTTTTCCAACAGAGACGCAAGGCCGCGGTAGTCCTGTCGCGCAAACTAAACGCTGCGATTTATCGTGATGCACCCCACCACCAGGGATGGGTGCATTCCGCGTGGAAATATCGACGACAGGATTTTCCATTGCAAGTTTTCTTACTTTGAACGAGTCCTTTCTCGAGGAATAGAAAATAATGAGGCGATGGAAGTCGAATGACTCATGTAGCTAGATACCGGTGATAAGGGAAATAGGGTTTCGATCCTGTGAAAAGAATCGAAAGACTTGGGTGTTTCGTCGTCATCTTGGAGACTTTTCTTGATAATTACAGATCTTTAAACGATATCCAGAGTTTTCCGTGAAGACGGAGCAAGACTTTTCGCCACAGTCGTTTTTAGTTTGCTGTATTGTACTGCATTTTTATGTAATATATTATAATTTTTATAACGAGAATTGGTGTCATTTCTGGGTTATATTGAGTTAGGTTATGTACAAAGTTTTAGTACATTGAGTTATATTGAGTAACGAAATGATGGCAGCGAAACGAATACTGTTAAAAATGTGAATACAATCCATGCACCATTAGTACATAAGGTTCTGGTGAAATTGTAAATTGTACGTCTTAAAAGTGAACTGCTATACATTTATGATAAGCCAAAATAAATTTGTAATTTTATAAAATCATATTATAAGTCTGTGAAATTGTGCAGGAAAATGAGTAAACCTATATACTAAATTTATAATACATGTTATAGACGTTCTTTGGAAATATTATATAATTAGTACATCATGTCTGAATAAAACTTCCAACAAATATGTTATCAAATACAATATTTTTTGCAGGGTTGTAAATCCACGTGAACTTGGGAATTTTAAGGACGTCAGTAATTATTTTACACTTTGGATTTCCTTTTCTAAATCGATAGACTTCGCGAGTCTCACCTTCCGAGTAGTGCGGACTCCGCGAAAGATAATCCTTTCAAAAGCACTGCCAGTAAGCAAATGCGTGTCCAACCGTTGGTTCGAGTAACCTTACCCGGTTTTCGAGATGCAAAGTTGCACCGTGGACCTCCATCCAACATATCTTCTTTACTCCCAATCTGCAATTGTTTCCACGTTTATCCCCCCACCTCACAAGTTGAGATCAAATCCATTTTTAGGTCTGAAGTGTCATAACTAGTACCCTAGTAGCACAAAATATTTGTCCTGTATTTTCTATATATTTAACGAATATCGTACATTTTGTAAATATTTAGCAGACATTTGAAATATTTGCAAAACGTCTACTTTAGAATATTATCTCTATAATATTTATATAATATTAGCTCCTTCTGTTTTCATAATATTTTTCTACCAGATATACAAAACAATTCGTTTCATTTTAATACAAGTATTTTTTAAATATTATCTGCCGAATACATTATAAACGTTTTAAAAATATTTAAAATAAAAATCACACGTTTTGCTCCCATAATGAAATAGCGGAAAGAAAATATTAGAAAAATTTCTCGTGTTTTTTTATACCAAACGAAGTGTCCGATAATAGTCGTGAAGTAAATAAGTTAAAAAATATAATTTCTATATATGTTTATAAGTTATTGAAACTAAATATGTCATTGAGATTTTCAACAAATATTTCAAATATCTTCGAATGAAGTCTACAAGAAATCTTAAAAAATCTGTCGCTTGAGATATTTAGCAAAGATTGCAAAGATATATTTAGAAATTCCTCTATGCTACTATGGTAATTTTCGATTACGGAAAAACCGCGCGACCTATCAGTTCCTCAAATCCGATCACTCTCAAATCGAGCTTAAAATTGATCTAAATTTTATGAAAATTAATTTAAAAAAGACAAGATTGAGAAAAAAACGTTGGTTGACGCAAAGAAATATTGCAACATCAAAATCCTGCGATCAAACGTCAGGTTGAGAAAACAGAATTATCTAAAACCAACATCGATTTTTCTTCTCCACAAAATAATTGTTACTTGCAATTATATCTTATTCAGGCAACAATATATATTTGTTTCAGTCGACTACTCTTTTTTCTCGGTGCATAGCAGCTACTCCTACTAATTTCCTAACCCGTTACCAGGAAACCGTGCCAATGAATCTATGCAGAATCTCTGTCCCAAAAAGTAACCTAGTCGGCCATTTTACGAATTTATTCAGCTTCATTTTGTTATCGCGCTCCATTTTACTCTCTACCGAGAGCCTGTTGAAATTATTGGACATTTCGATGCTCGTGTTACGCGAAAAGCGAGAGCATAATCTCCCGACTGGCACCAAACGAGGTAACTCGACACGAGTGACGTTACCGGCTTGTGGGCGTTTCCGACGAGAAACGACCACGAACGATAGCTATCGTTAATATCGCCAGGCGAGAATCGCACGGAATACGTTTACACTCGCCGATTCCTTTCTAACCACACGTAAGAATCGCACAACTTGCGATGCGTTTCCATTGCGATTCCACGGTGCCCCATTGTCGACGACTTCGCTTGAGACTGATCGATTCGATGCAACGGTGCTCTCGGCCGCGACGAACCGTCGTTAAACGACAAACGACACGATTCAACGACGTCGCAAACGACCCAGAGACTCTACATCCGTATTTTCAAATTGACTTGGAAGAAAATCTCAATGACAGGCTTTACTCTCCTACAGCTCGCCACGTATCCCAGCGTGATAACAATTAATGTGCGAACTCGGTACCCACAATAAACGATCCCACATTTACTCGCCATTTTTTATGGTCTCAGTTTCACGCGTCTCATTTATCACGGGTAGAAAATAAATTTTCCTGGGGTTTTCAGGGAATTTGTTACACATTAGATAATGACATTCCTACTTAAATTGTATCATTATATCATTTTGATGTTTCTTTATTAACTTGTTAACCTAGTTCGCACACGTGATGAGAATAGTGACTTATAGAAAATTAAAGAAAAAAAGGAGAATAACTGTTTCAGAGGACAACGCCAACGGACAGGGAAACATTTTGAATTTCCTGAACTTCCGTTATTTGTTTCTTGGTGAAAATGTATGAAATAAATACGTTAATAATTTATATTGACTTTCTTAATATCTTGTTTTGTGCGTACGGACTCCATGTACGCGATTTCAACCTGTGTAAAAAGAACCATCCGAATTTGAGAAGGAATTTTCTACTTTGTTAGAAATATGATTAATAGCAATAATAATCTTGCAGATATCCTTGGCGATTTGCATCCACATTGTAGTCCACCATCGTTGACCACCGAGCCGAGGAGCCAATCTGACGATCTCATTCCCAGTCCCATGACACGGGAAAATAATTCTTTTTCACAATTCCATAATTATTAATCCTCGCATTTCCATCTTATTTACTGTATTTTACATCGCGAGGTCCTTCCTCGATACGGACCAAGTGCTAGGTCTGGGAACAGAGCTCAGGGTCTCCGTCGCGATTCACGCACGTCCATTGTGTCCCCGAGAAAGAATCATTCCCGAGGTCGAGACGACGCTTCTAACTAATAACAAAACTACACAATCGAGCGACGACATTCAGAGGAGCCGGCTCGGTGCGTCTCGAAACGGCCTCGGCACTTCGACACCGAGCAAAGACAATAAACATCGTCTCGCAAGTCGAAGAGGCGACCTTAAGATCTTTCGCGCTAAGAGCGAGCTAAGAGCTGGCTAAGAGCTGGCTAAGAGCTCGCCGGATGCTGCGAAACGTCGAGGAGCCTCTTGAGGCGACTTCGTGATGAATCTCCGTGTCAATCGAGGTTTACCAGCTTCGTGAAGGGGATATTGAAAAAGGAGAGAAGAACGAAGGCAAAATGATCGAAGAGCAGCCTTAATCCAGGAATTACTTGCGAAAGGACATCGTTGTCTAAACACCGGATAAGCCTGAACTAAAGAAGAAATTATTTACTCCCGGAGTCATGCATTTTAATACTAGAAATTGCGTAGAAATCAGCTGGAAATTATTAAAAGCATCGTTGGGCTACGCAATACGTTGGAATTATTCGAAACTAGTGACATCGGTGAACTCGTCAAGAATCGTTTGAAATTAGTGGGAAATTTTTCGGTACGAAGGAAATCGCAAGCAGAACCTCAAAAATCTTGATCAAAGGGCGGCCGTAATCCAGGAATTACTTGCAAAAGGACGCCATCGTTGCCTAAATATCAGATAAGCCTGAACTAAACAATGAATTATTCATTCATGAAATCATGCATTTTAATACTTGAAATCGTGTAGAAAACAGCTGGAAATTATTAAAAGCATCGTTGGGCTACGCAATGCGTTGGAATTATTCGAAACTAGTGACATCGGTGAACTCGTCAAGAATCGTTTGAAATTAGTGGGAAATTTTTCAGTACGAAGGAAATCGCAAGCAGAACCTCAAAAATCTTGAAATCGTCGGAGGTTATTAAACATTGCGGTAGAAATGCGTTTCTTGATTTTTTCTCAGGGTAAAAGTTGATTAAAAGCTAGTGGAATGCTGCGAGACGCCGAGGAGCCAGCTGGGACAGACCTGATTCTCGAGTTCATATGGATTTTTTTCGCATACAAATGGATCCGCATAAAAAAGGTTGGATTGTGGTAAATTCGCATCATTGGTCAACATTTGAAAATCTCATACGGAACTGTCAATTTTGCTTACGGAAGTTAATAAACTCAAGAATCGGGACCCTACTGAGGTGTCTGCGAGATGAATCTCGGAGCCAATCGAGGTTCTCCAGCTTTGTTAAGACCGGTGGTCGGTGACGGGAGCGGCCATGGAAAAATGGCGAACGCGCCGAGAAACAACCTCGACGCAGGAGCTAGATGTAGAGTCCAGCGAGCGTGGACCGCAGTTATGCGAGTAGAACGAATGACGACAATGCTAACCTACTTTTCGAAGCCAATTCTGTATACCGAGCTAACCTATCGCCCGTGCATGAATCGGCGGAGTCGATTGGTACGTGATTCGTTCCGATGATTGTCGAACGCGGTACACGTCGACCGAGTGCCTGCCTCCTTAATGAGAGAGAAATTAAATCGGCGGGTCAGTCGTGTCGCCATCGTGGTTGCATATTAATTAGGGAAGTGTTGTCTTGGCAGCCAGGTGCGAGAGCCGTATTGGAGGTTAGGAGCCGAACATATCGGCATAGCTGATGCAAACGAAAGTTTTCTAACGGGGACGGTTGTCTTAGGTCGATACTCTAAATAAGCTTAGTCGAACTAGATGGATTAGTGGCCTTGAAATTACATAAGGAAAAGGGCAGAAAAACATCTGGTCGAATAAATAAAATTTGTGTTGGTTCACCCATAAAATATGGTTATTATGTTGACATAACAAAATGCTTTGGTTAGTAATTATTGGCTGATTTCATCAAATATTGTGATGGATCATGCCAAATGTTAAAGTAATTTGGAACATACATAAAAATATTTGGTTCATTGAAATATTTAAAGAATAAAAGTGTAGAAAGGGTGTGGATATTCAAAAAATTAGAAGTGAATATTTTTTTGCGTGAGGGATAGGAAAAATATTTAATACAGAAGTCAAGGGGTAAAGACGATGGGACATCTTTTGGTTCAGAGGCAGCAAAATTCCGATAAAATAAGACTCGAAGCCATTAAACGGAGATATATCGCTTTTGTCCGCAATTTGAACAAAATAAGCAAGAGATCCGATAATACTCGTCCATTGTTGAACGTTTCAACCCACGTACTCATCCATTCTGTTATAATCAGTTTATTCCATCGTTTTTATCAATTCCACATAACTTGCTGGGAAACATGACGACCGTTCACTCCAAGAATTTTTCTTCTACCCTCTACCTCGTTACGCACGACAAAATTCCTTTTTATTTCTCTCTACTCAACCGAAACATATTTGATACTTCTATCGCAACGATTTCTCTGAAAAATTACGTGCACGAATACACCCGACGAGTTTTTACATCCCAAATAAAGTGCAAGTTGAATAACTAAAAACACTTAAACATTAATTCGATCCTTCGTGAAGATATTTGTAGACAAGAAAATTTATTGCAATAATAAATCATTTTATTTCACGCCGTCGTAAAAAAAATTCTTAATCTCACAGACGTCTCCTAATCTCCCATCAAATTCGCCTTAAAGCCAATCACGCATGCCTCATATTAACAGTACTAATACTAAACGTAAGAATCGGTCAACCAAATTGCACAAAATTTAATTGATACTTGGTTTCTTATTTTGCCAATTTTATTGACCGGTTCTTGCCGATACACGTACATTATGCGAGACACGTGTGAAGTCCTTAACTCATGTTTCCAAGTCCATCGATAAATCGATCAGAGGAGGAATCAAGGACCAATCAAACAATCGATCAATCGAGCACTCGAGGTCCCACTTTATCGCAATTCCGACCGAGACCTAACCATCAAAATTCCCGTGCCTCGAAAACCCTATAATGAGCCACCGTCCTTCAGGGGGGTCGAACATCCTCGAAGCCTCGGGATGGAGGACAACCTGGACAAGTCATCCACGTCGCAACATCCGGAGGAACGAGGAAACGTATCGACGAGCACGAGTTACGGTACGCTGAGCCCGTTTCCATGGCGGGATGAGGTCAGCTCCACCGACGAGTGGCACGCCTACGCCAGGATAACGGAATTAGTTCTCTGTTCCTGCAAAGGAAGGAAATCGAAGAACTCGGTCAGCCCGAAGGACACCCCAGAGGAGGGCGCAGGAGATGACCCAGGGGAGCGAGAGAGCATCAGAATGCGGCACAGCCTCTTCCCACACGTATCACCATACGTGCAGTTCCACTCGTACAATTGCAAGTGCCCAAAGTTGGACCCTCGAATCAGCCGCCTGTTGAAATGGAAACTAACACAATCTACACCTCGGGTGGTGACAAGAGTCCTTCTGAATTCAGGTTTCAAGCTGATCACGGGGTCCGAAGACTGGTCCGGAGCCTGGAACCTGAGCTTGGGCGACGCAAGTGGCTTCAAACAACTGAAAAGCTTCCAAAAGGTTAACTCCTTCCCCGGGTCCTTCCACCTCGGCAACAAGGACCACCTTTGGATGCACTTATATCACATGAGAGCGAAGTTCGGGGCCAAAGAGTTTGGTTTCGTCCCTCAGACTTATGTATTACCGCGGGATCTACGCAAATTTGAAGGGGTTTGGCAGAAGAGTGTTGGTTCCACGTGGATCGTGAAGCCACCCTGTTCCGGCAGAGGCCAGGGCATCAAGATCATAGATCAATGGTGGGAGATCCCCAAGTGGCACTCCGTCATCGTCCAGCGGTATATATCCAGGCCGAAGCTCATCAGAGGCTTCAAGTTCGACCTAAGGGTGTACGTGCTGCTGACGAGCGTCAATCCCACCAGGATCTACGTCTACACCGAAGGCCTGGTGCGCTTCGCCTCGGTCAAGTACGTGACGGACCCCTCCAATCTGAGCGACAGGTGCATGCACCTGACCAACACCAGCGTGAACAGGCAGAGTCCGAATTATATCGTCGATGAAAGCGCGGATTCCTGTAGAGGGCACAAGTGGTCCTTCCGCAGCCTCTGGTCGTACCTCCAGGGGGAAGGGGTGGACGTTGAGCTTCTTTGGTCCAGGGTTAAGGACATCGTCGTCAAAACGGTTCTGGCAACGGAAGCTGACATGAACTCGTGCATCCTGGCCAACGTGTCCTGTGGTTACACCTGTTATGAGCTGTATGGTTTTGACGTCCTTTTGGATGAAGACTGCCAGCCTTGGTTGCTGGAAGTCAATGTATTGCCCTCTCTTCAGGTGGAGTCTGGTCTCGATCTCGCCGTTAAGGGTCCTCTTGTTAGGAACGTTCTCAATATGGCTGGCTTCCAGATTCCAAATAATCTCAGCCTCTTTGAGGAGCGCAAACTCGCTAAAAAGTTCCGCAATTGTATGCGCCAGGATTATCGGATGTATACGTCTAACTTGAGCATTAGGGAGAAGGTGAAACATAACGAGTATATTGCCATGAAGAGTCGCGAGCAGTACCTGGGCTCGATTCTGAAGGATCTCACCAGGGACGACCTGAGACATCTCGTCAGGTACGAAGATGAGCTAACACAGGTAGGACGGTTCGAAAAGGTTTTCCCCACGAACGAGTCGCACATTTATCTGAGGTTCTTCGAGACCCCCAGGTACTACAATCGCCTTCTCGATGCCTGGGAGAGTCGATATGCCGCCAATCGAGACGAAGGCATTCAAAGACTCAAGGCCCTCTGCAAGAAGAGGCTCCACTTGGAACCCAACCTCGACTGAATTCGCCGTCGAGAGTCCGTGAATTTCTTTTCGTCATCCCGGAACAGTTCCTGAAAGAACTTTTGAAGTGAAACTTCTTGAGTGATGGTAGAGTAAATCTTTTCTTCTTACAGGGATCGCTACCCCAAAGGGTCGGAAGAAATATTTGTTTAGGGCAGAAGGGAAACATCCTCAGGTACGCGAGTCCAAAAATGAATTCCTTGCAAATCTCAAATGTACACTTTAAACTGTTTTGTACTGCAGAGTTGTTAAGGTAGACTCGATCAGTTCCTTATATAGGTATCGCGAGTAATTACGATAATATTTGCAATGGAATTAAGCACAGTGTTCGAAGACGTTTGAAATTCCGCTATGGTGATCGAGAAGAATCTCGTTCCATGCGGCGTTTCCGTTCATTAATAAAATTGGTAAAAATTGCATGTGTAGATATCACATGTGATAATCATGAAACGTGCAATGAAATTGAGTAGAATCTCCAATGACGCCCCAATTTCCGTCACAATAGTTCCAAAGAAGCACATCTCATGCAACGTTTCCCGTCATTGATAAAACTTCCTGATGAAGATATCGCACGTAACACCGATGAAACGTGTAATAGAATTAATCAGAAAATCTGATGATGTCTGAATTCCCAACACAGTGGTCACAAAAAGGCTCGTGCCATGCAGCTCTTCCAGTTATGGGTAAAAGTTCGTTCTGCAAATATGATGACGATGAAACGTTTAATGGCATTAAACTCAATATCCGATGACGTCCAAATTCCCAACACAGTGGGCGCTTGGAAGCTCGTCCCGGGCAGCGTTTCCGCTTATTGACCAAGTCGATCGGATAATGACGTTCCTCAAGAAACCTTACATTCCTGGGTCCGCCCTTCCTCGCGTTGCGTAATCGACAAGCATTGCCTTAGCCGTAAACGCTTCCTGGGTGTGAGTGCGGTCGGTCCCCAGTCACGTCATTGACCCCACTACCGAGCAACCATGCCGATCGATCCATTTCCGCGTTTCAAAAAGCAACCGACCGGCAACCACCTTTCGTAATGACGAACCGATCACCTTCGACCTATCGGCCGATCCGACCGCGATCTCGCGGAGCCACATAATGGCTACACGGAGAATCCGAGGGGAACCGACGGGGGCTACGATCTCATTTATAAGCTGGATTTATGCAGCTGCGGCATCGGCATCTCGAGGGAGGGAGACGGAGAAAGGAAGCGAGAAAGAAAGGACCAAAAGACTCGAACCAATTGTCGCCGTGGATGCTCGCGTAAGGAAAAAAGTGGGTGTCGCGTTGCCGCGCGGACAAAAGAAAGCACTCCGAGAAAATTGCCAGATGGACTTGCAAGAACGATTGCGAGGAACAAGGAAACTGGTGACGTCACGGGGGGCCATATTGAGCAACGAGATGCTCCTCGCTGAGCAACATTGTCCGACACTCCCCGAGCTTAAAAGCTCGCGAGGGAAACCCTAAAGTGAAATTGCGCCACATGTCTCCAATGTATTTTCACGAATTTATGCTTGAGAATAGAAATACAAGAACAAAGCAAACTCCTCCAACCCCAAATATTCCTCCCACCTTTGCAAATAAATTATCAGATTTGTCTTCTTATTTTATCTTACACGGAGAAAAATGAAACGTCATTGCTATAAGGTAGTATCGCAACGTGCAACGATAATCCGTGCATATTATACAGAAGATGATGTTTTTAACGTGACAAAGACTAGCAGACGATACATTCTAATTGTAAAATTTCACCGAAGCAACGCTCTCGGTGGTAGATCAGCGAAAATCCGAAGATCTTGAATCCGACTTCGATACACAGCGTTGTGTCTTTTTACACCACTTCTCATTACTACTGTACTTAGAGAGTCAACACATAACATTTCCAAACGACAAGACCCATCGTTGCACCACCACAGAAAATCATTATAGATCCAATATTTTTTCATATCAACGTATACAATACCGAAATACTTTTCTAAGCGTAATGAACATCCACCGTGCACTTAAGAAGTCTGTCGTTTTTATCTATAGGAAAGTCGCAAGAAAACCATCCTCCGGTAATTATTTGGGTTTGAATAGAGACGTTGATTTTGGCTCTCGGTGCAAAAACCGAGGTCGTATATGCCGGGACAAGAATGCGAGGAGCCGGTGAAAAAGGGAGGGTCCCAAGGTAAACGAGGTTCTCAGAGATTTCCGAATCCTCGGAATCGACTCGGAGTCGACGCTTTCGGGCCGAGTTAAGTGAAACGTCCAGCCAGCGTATCGAAGACTCGCTCGTATTTGCACCTTCGATCGGTTACGGTCAGTCACGGTAATTACGTGACGTAAGAGACAGGGTGAAAGCACCGCCGACACCACACAAATGAATCAACCTCCGAAGATGTCCATTCCCTGTGACGATTTTTCCCCTTTTGGCGAATTCAGAAACTTCGGTCCGTCATCCTTCGCCCCCAGAGACTCGAATCCCGGTCGATTTTCCCAAACCAACTCTCTCGAGCTGCACTTTCGAAAGTTTCGTCGATGGAGCACCGCGTAACGACGCCAAATCGCCCGGCGATTGATCGAAATGCGAGAAAGTGCGTAAGCGTAACTCCCGTTTCTCCTGTACATGACGACTGTGCGTTTGAAGGAGTAACCGAAGTAGAGGAACACCTTCTGAGATGGATTTCTAGACTATAAAATATCTCGGGCCTCTCCTGGGTGATCGATGAAGAATTACTTATGGTTGATCAACATCTAGGTAGATCCGGATCGGAATGCAGCACTTGTAGAATTTGATCATGATGTTGTGACATCGGTACGCACAGAATATATTTGGTTCGTGAAATAAAGTTTTTGTTGGTTCAGTCATGGAACGGAGTCTATGGGCAATTGAACAATTGGCTGATAAGACAGAATTCTATTAATAACTCTTGGTTGATCATATCAAATTTGGTAGATCACTCAAACAAGGCACATTAATTGATCGAAGCGAAGGAGTTCGATCAAGTGAACTAAAAAGCTGCTGACCGTATGAAAACGTTTTCTGAGATGAACCAAATGCAGTCGATCTTCACGATTTTGTTAAATGAACCTTTTTCCTGCGCGAAGATCCTGTCCCTGATTTTGGAACGATGGTACCTAAGTTTCGCCTCGATCCCGGTGAATCCAGACCAAACCGAACGCACGACACGGCAAAGAGTCAGCGGCATGGCCGCGTGGCAGCCACCGTAAAAGAATGCGCGATGCGATGGGCAGATTAAAGAGAACAAATAACACCGATCGTGGAACGAAGCGGCGCACATAAAAGGAGCAGGAGGACCCGTTCGATTCGTTTACGACACGCTTCGTTACCGTACAGTGGACAGCAAGAGTTTTCGGTGGTTAGGGATAAGGTCTTCATCCTGCATCTCCAAAAAGCCCGTCATTGGCCCCGAAAATGTTTGTTTTTCGAAGCCGTCAGCTCGAGAGGCAGAAAAAAAACTCAGCATTCGGCTGATAGGAGCTCATCCCACGCCCGGGGTGGTAAAACGGATATCCGAGGCCGAGAGTGCCAAGGAGAGTACGTCAAGGAGACCTCAGATCGAAAGGAACGAAATTGGTTCTTTCAGATTTCGCAAGTCGCAGCCGGGATTAGCGCGTACACGGTAGCGAATGACCGGCCGACAATTACCGTTCAGGAGTTAACCTTTCTTGTGGTCAAGCGGCGGAGAAAAGACTATTGTTTTCCGGCAATAATGCCCCCGTGCGCTCGGCAAAGCGCAAGACAGCGTGACTCCGTTAATCAGAGCACAAGCCCTGGTCGTCAACGGTGATTTTCCAAATTCCTGCAGTTTCCTCCAGGACCTCCATATTCCGTTCTCCTGAGAATTTCCTCGGACGACATTCAGCGATTTAACGAGCAATCTCTCCAAGCACTATATAACGGCCGTTTAGGCACAATTGGCCGCTCGTTAAGCCTCACCAGACCTGGTGGTCGGTTCCACAAATTTTCCAGGAATCCCACTGATCACGTCCTGTTGACACGTCAACAAAACGGCGGGTTAGTAAGCAAGTTCCAATTCTTTCCACGAATCCAGGAACGGGGGTCCCGAAAGCGCCCATTGTCCCTAATCCAGAGTTACCACCCCTAATTCAGCAAACCACCATAGAGAGTGCATTATCCAGAGGTTCAGCTAGACGTCGTTACGTCGAGGGATATCCAGGTGGAAGTCTGGTGAACAGGCGGTCTGTCGTATTCACCGAGCGAGATGTAAACGACAGGGCGAATCGGCGATCAACGATCGACTTAATCGATCGCCTTCGATCGATCGAGAGACAAAGGTGAGACCGCGATCGGGCGCCTCGAGAAAGCGCTTTATTGTGGGGGTTTATATGGCGAATCCTCGAGGAAAAAGGCTTTTCAATCGTGAAACTGCAAATAAGGCCTGGCGCAAGTTTCGCGCCGGGACATTCCCGCCGGTGCAATAGTAATTCCTTTGTCCTGCTGGGCGCTCGGTTCGAATGTTGATTCATAGTGACTGCGAGTAATGTTGGCCTGCCTTTATAAGAGCACATAGTTTCCACTCGGGGGAGAGAAAGAGACGCACGCAAAGTCGATGCACGAGCGTACGTGCGGCCCGGCAAAGTTAATCGGTAGGCGTATAATAAGCAAAGATCGAACGATCCAAGGGATAATTGCAGCTGCCATTGGACCGCACTAATCTCCGCATGATAAGTACCGGTGCAGATCTAAAGGCTACCATCCACTTTTTCATGCCCCCCTTGTGGCCGCCGCCCGATTGGAATAAATGAATCGGTCGTATAATTCGCCGTTTGTGAGCACCCACTTAGCGCCGATACGGTAGGGATCTTTACGAGTTCTTACCACTTGACGAAACGACGTATCGACGTGTCTTTATGAATTATCGAGAGAGAGAAAATTCCCCATTCGGCTTGCGGTGCTACGCTAATAAAAATATACAGTTAAGGGAACCAGAATTCAGGGCATTTTAACTGGATTAGATTGTTGTGTTCTTACTATTTTATTTGTTTATACGTTTTTCTGGTCGAGAGCGACCTTTTTATGGATAGCGAGGAATGTTTTAACATCGCGCATCTGGTAACATTAATTGGAACTGTTTTGTTTTACTGTAATAATTTGACAGTAATAAGACTGTCGGGAGTAAAGTTTTGATATCTACTTGTCGCAGATAAATATGGGATCGCTGTCAATGAGCATCACTTGATACAACTATCTATAAATCGTTAAAATATGAATGTATAAATTATTGAAAGGGCAGAAAGGAGATTACTCGAGAATGCCGCGGTCATAACATTATTGTCGACTAAAAGAAATGTTGATTTCCATTCGCAGTTGATACATAGAAGATCTTTATCATCGTCAAGATCTTCGCCTTTCCACGTAACGACGTATCGACAGGTCTTTACGAGTAACTGAAAGAAGGGGAAATAAAATCCTCCGGGTATCCTACGGTATGATGCCTCGGCGATAATAGAATCGTCGGATGCAAAATTCCAATCCCCACCATTTATTTATTAATATCCGTGCACCGGTACTCGCGACCTGTTCAGCAGGAACGGGTCACGGAAATATATACAGGTTTCAAAACACATCGAACCCCATCGGCATCCCCGAGGTGAAATGCCTGCGAATTGACTAATAAATTAATTGGTAAAACAGATCGGCGTTAACCGAATCGCGGATCCCCGGCAACCCCGAGGTGAAATGACATTGAATTGGTTAATAAATAAACGAGTTAATCGCGCCCATTGAATAACTTTCCAAGAGTCCTCCAGGGGAGTTGGCTCGCATTCTAAGTCCCGGCCGCTACTCCACCTGGAAAAGTCAAAGCTCAACGAACGACCAGCTGTATCGGTTTCGCCACGGTCTCGGGTGTCACAACGATGCATATTCAAACCGCGCACTTTTCCAAGGCCCGGCACGCACATGGGCGGGAGATCGAGAATCAATTAACAAGGAAGGAAAAGCGAGGGAAGACCTCTCGAACGATACATTTTCTGCCTTATAAACCGTGCGTACTCATCCTGTCGATAATCGGTCATGGCGATGGCATCATGCCGACCGGAAATTCCAATAAAACTGGAAATAGCGAATCCACCTGCACGCATTTCCTTAGGACCTTCCCTCTTCCTTGGTCACCCATGTCCAGAGAGAGTACTCTCTCCTTCTCGCGTGACCGGCAGAAAAGCCGGGAATGATCACTCCCACACATCGGGATACCTTCATCGACGCGTAACGAGATTCGAGGGCAGAGCAAAATTTACGAGTCTTACGTGCCAAGTGTAACCACTCTCCGCACCTTAGTGCGCGCAAGTGTACGGTACAGATCGATCGTAAAAGCCGATTAGCCGTTCTCGCCTACGAGCACTAATTGCCAATACAAATAACCATCGGCCCGGCGGTTCGGCGAGGTTCAACCTTCAAAAACGTTTCACCGAGCCGGTAGAAAGCGACTCGGGCTGCTTGACTTTCTTCTTACGGCGATTACGTTAAGTCCCTCTGGCCTCGGGGTTTAAAGGCGGCGTCGTGACGGCGTGATGTCATGCCGTCGTGACAACGCGACGGGCACGTGAATGAACTCCTGGTGGGTCAACCGGCGTCATTCGGGTCCACGAATCCTCGGGTTAAGCACCTCTTTGCCGGTGGTCAGTACTTCGGTGGGTGGCCTCGAAAAGTTCTTCAGGTTTCTGCGGTCGCATCCAAAACCAGAGATCGAAGGACTGCTACAAGCCCGAAGGTGACGGGTTAACATTGCCTCCGTACTGGAGGATTTTAAGCGATCGTAGTTACCCATTAAGCCGGACAACTCGTGCGTGACATTCTTCGAAAGTTAGGTGTACAAGACACACAAGGTCGACGTGCGCGCACATCAAGTGAGTTCTGCACCAAGACCATATTTAGCCAGATTTTACCCAGTTCGTTCAAATTCTGCCATTTTTTATCGGGGAAACACGTTCCCAGGAATTTTCTGTGGAACGCACCTCTTCGTCCCTTCATAACCCTAATTGATAATGGTACCTAAAATTGGACACGTTATGGCTCACTGCCTTGAGATGTTCAAGCAACCTAACCTCAAATGAACCCCTAGTCTCAACGAAATCCGGTGCACACTGACTCACGGGACTTCAACATGGCGCTCGGAAATGTCTCAATCGTGAAAGGGAAAAAACATATAGCACGGATTTTGTGCAATAACACATATTTTCGCGTTACTTACTTCCCTCGGAATCGCTGGGTACCGCGCAAGTGCTCTGCCGCGTTTTCGCTCTCTGCGTCGAGTGCAATCTTCCTGAGCATAATACTTATCGAAGTTAACTCCGCGTTCATGCAGGCATAACTATATGCACACTCGATCGGTTATAAGGGTCTGCTCGATATAGGCGGTGCATAATACGCACGTACGCGTGCACAAGTGCCGGCGTGACGCGCCGGCACGTAACTCGCGCGAACCCACCAAGAGTTTCGATTTCTACCGTGGAATTCGCGGAGTTATCCCAGTCAAGAGATCGACACATACCAATGTGCACGTTCCTCACTTCAAAACGAATCCTAGCCATTGCGCTTCACCTCATCTAATTAAAAAAATTACCTTAAACAGAGTTTTCCCGCACTCCATGCCATCAAATAACGACCCCTGTATCAACAATTATTGTTACATTATCCATTACTGGCAATATTAAGTTAATATTTCGCGTCCCAGAAAATATCACGTTCAATGTACCGGTACAATATAGAATACATGTCGTTAAGCACGCGGTACTTTGTAATGCTTCCGCAATATTGGATATACAGGGTGTTTCCGAAACATACGGGAAAAATTCAAGGGGTAACTCCTGCGATATTTTTATGAAAAAAAATTCATATAAACATTTGTTGAAAAATGCTTCCTAAGGGAGCTACGCCCCTTCAAATGGGGCACCCTGGGCCCAAAGAGATAAATGTGCATCGTAGAAATTTGCAATTTTCTCAAACACAATTAACCCTATCGATATGAAATAAGAGTATCTTTTTTACATCAAAATCCTTCAGGTATCATATTCTAAAATCAAAATGTAAAAAAAGATGTCCATTAAAAAATGGGGTTATTTTTACCCTTAAACCCTTCATTATGGGACGCTTCTGATTAAAATTTTGAAATTCTGAGCTCCGATTCTGATTCAGCGTCAAAAGTTCATGCTGTATACCAAATTTCATAATTACAATATGGACGGTTTCGAAAATATTGAGGAAAAACCGTCTTCACGGTGCCTCATTTGAAGGAGCGTAGCTACCTTAGAAAGCATTTTTCGACAAATGTTTATATGAACTTTTCTTCATAAAAATACCTGAGAAATCACCCCTTGATTTTTTGCCGCATGTTTAGGAAACACTATGTGTATATGTTGTTTTTGTGTATCACGATGAAATAATCTTCCAACAAAACAAAGTGTTCACATTTCAATGTTGGAGCAATATTCGCAATATTTAATTGCGATTTGAGCTACGGTTCACGAGTATCGTGCCAATTAATATCGCTACATGGGGAGAGTCAACGGGGGGTCCGAAGACGACCTTGCCGCCATCTTGGTTTCCTTATTGCTACCTCCAGAAATTTGCGCAAGAAATCCACAAGATGACGACCCGACAAGTGTCGGTCAGGGTGAAAAATGGTAGTCGATGATTAAGACGCAATAACAGGTGCACGATGGGCATATCTGGCGCGAATTTCACACGCGCGTTTCTCGGGCGAGCGGACTCGATTTGACGAGAGCTCGAGAAACGCGGTTGCAGGTAACGACATGCGAGGTGAACATCGAGAGCGAGGAAGCGTGACTCACGGTAAGCTGTGTCTTGTCGGGAGCGATCGCGGTGATCTCGACGGGTCGCGGCTCGGGCGGATGGGCTCTGCTAAGGATGGCGGCCGGCATCTTCGCCACGAGCGACAGCCTCCTGGTGAGACGCCGGCCAAGCTCGGCGCGGCGGCGCGCGCGCATGCGCGGCCCGGTGCTCCTGTAGCCCGCGAACTCCATGCCGGGTGACCTGGTCTCCTCACCGACCGGCAACCATCGCTACTAGGCCACCCTACGACACGTCGGTGATACCGTTGATCTCATATTCTGGCCTCTAGCCTCGTGTCGCGCTCCAGCCAGTACACTGCGTTGAAATAACAGATCAATCAAACGCAAGCCAACCCACCGCAGTTTTTCACTCGCATTTCACTTTTCAATGCCACGTCCATGCTAACCGGTGGTAACTCATCGACGTTATTACCCGGACACCGGCAAACCCTGGGGCGGTGCACTCGCCACTTCCGTCACGAAGTAGGAAAGATCTTGCGGGAAAAATGACGGCACACCTCGGAGAAGTCGTTCGGTTTTATTCGGAATTTTCGCGAAACTCGCTCGTGTCGGAGTCCGTCGGAGCAGGTCTAGATGGTGCTGGGCCAGTGGCGGCGGCCCGGGCGCCCTAGAAAGGTCGACTCGTCGCGCCCTTCGAAAAGTCCCGCCATAGTTATGACCGGACGCCAAGGGTCCTGAGTTCTCCTCCGGCGGCCGGTCGGTCCCGCGCTCAAGCCACTGCTCGGTCACCAGCTGGTCCGCGCGCTCGAGCTCACCGGCGGCGCGAGAACTGGCGCGACTTACCCGCGGACCGGGTGAATTACGTATGCAACGTAAACAGACGACTCGCCGCTGGAGGTTGAGCGGAGCCGGCGAGCTTGGCCGTGCGCATGCGCGAGTGGCGCGTGCGCCGCCTAGGGTCTGGCGGGCTCCGTACGCGGCCCGCGAGAGCCAATCGGAGCCCAGCTGCCGACCCGCACGTACCGCTGTCACGAGGAGCCACCTCGCACGGATTCACCCACGATACACCGGCGCTCCGGTTGCCTGACGCGCCACGACTGAAATCAAGACGGCCACCTCCCGCGGGCGAGCGACCGCTCGGCGCCGCCACCGCGTGCGCCGTCTATCGAGCTCAGTGCTCGGGCGATATATCAAAATTTAGACGATTTGAAGTACCTGTTATGCCACTTGCACTCAAAGGTCGAAAATGGGAGTTTTTAAATTGACATCGATTTATGTCTTGCCATTTAATTTAAATTGTATGATTATTATTGTAATAAAAGCGTACAGCTGGAATTGAGTTTTTATTAAATTTTCGTGTTGTTATTTTTGTTTGTATGAAATTATTTTAAAGGGCGTTTAGTTGTTAATTTGGTTATTTTTTTCGCTCTGATTTGATGATGTTTAGCGGCGAGAGCGGCGACTTTTCGAAAAATCAAGCTTCGGTTATACGCCTGCTTTCTCAGATTCGTTTGCCGTATTTGACATTATGGTACCATTTATAAGATCACCATTGGCGAAATAGTATGCGTGTTGCCAGGTGCACGTACGGGGCCGAGAGAATTACACCTTGCCGACCTCCTCTGAGTGGCGATGCGAGTATGAATATCAACGGTGATTCATAATTCCCGAGTAAATCGGATCGAGTAGCGAAAGGCCTTCTATATGGGATTTTGATCCTTCCAACAAGGCTGAGCGAAGAGACTGCAACCTTAACGAGCTCTCCCTAGGTGTTGACTTATAGCAACTTTGTAGCTGTGAAGAGTTGATATCGATCTAGATTACCGAGTACGTGGATATCGTTTGAGTATTAAAATAGAATTGAATTGGATATCTGTAGATCATCGAGCGACATTCGGTATAATTGTAGACGCTTGTTTATAAATCACTTGAAGTCGTGATCTGCAGTCTACAGGGAAGGAAGAAGGTATTCCTGGCTATCTTCAGATTGTTACATGCCTATCTACATTCCTTCTCAAGTCTCTCAAATGTGGCCCATAAACCCTCGTAGATATGGTCAGCAAAACCGAGACAAATCTTCAAGACAAACTTGCTAAGCAGAATGAAATCAGTAGGCAGAGACTTTTACACGAATTGAAAAAACTTGATAAAGCTGAGAAATCAGAGATCAAATTGTTGGAGGCGACTAGACGACGTTTCAAAAGTCGCTACAAAAATGTTAATACTCTACCCATACGTGCTACTGCAAATGTAAGTGGATTCCATTTTGTCGTAGGATTTTTAAACAATGTTTTAAATCTGCCAATAAATGCCAGTGCGCGCAATTTTACTAATTCTGAAATATGACTCTAAATGATGTATAAAGCACAATGTAACCTCATGAGGTTATCTTGTACATATATGATTACCATTTATACTGGTCGAATATTATCATTACAAAGGAATCCCAATGTCGTCAATTACCGTACGTAAGCCGTATTGACGATTTTTCCTTTCCAACGAATGAAGATTAAAAATAATGTCAGCGAAGGAAATCTCCTGGAAAATTATTCCTGGAATTTCACCGCAATTATATTATCATTATACACATTTTAGGATTTGCATGTAAATGTGGCGCAACGCCATCTTCTCCCGTGATTTTCTCAAATGTTATCGCAAAAAGCATGCCATGCATTAAATATTTCATCCACTTGTGCTTCGAGGGTGGCGACGCGCAGAGTGTCGTTAAGTATAATTTGCAGACATGATAACTGACATGCAGGCGATGCAAGTGCGTATGTACGACACCCACAACCCTGGATTCTGTTACCACTGTACCGGCACCATAAAGGAAAGTGGATCTGTGACCATGGAACAACCCAAGGACACCTACGATGTCGTTCGCGAGATGCTCTTTACCAATGGAGAGCTGGACCCCGACAAGATGCTTTGCTTGCATCTTTTGACTGCTCATACTGTCAAGTCTAATGACAGCGAATGGAATAATTCCTCCATTAAACCAGTCACATCGTTACTGGAAAAAGGTGACACTCTGTCTTACCTGCTTCGTGATTCCACCCTGAGAAAAAATATTAGTTGACTGAGACAAACATGTATCGCCAACAATACATTATGACCTAAATCATATATAATTGATACACAGTTGCAAGACACAGTTACTTTATTGAGAAGAACAATTTATGTCGATTTAAACGAATTTTGTTTACTCAATCTGACATTTCTTTGGGCGTATTTGATAGCAGAATGTTGTTGTCGCAATGCATATTTCTTTGAGTTAATCAACTTTTATGTTTCTCAGGACAGTAATATGTGAAAATTTGTTCGCGTCTATTCTTAATGATAATTATTTTCAGTAACACATGCAAGAGATGAGAGAGGTTCAAAGGTATTATTTTTCCATGTGGTTTTATAGTTACTTTCATTGCTACTGTGTATTTTTATTATGCGTGAAAATTATTATGTGTAAAAATGCAAAGAATCGCTGAAAATGTGTTACCTGCATCTGTGTACCTTGGGAACATCCGTTTCCTTTAGTAGTACTGATGACGTGGAGTAGTATCGTGTTAATGCGGTGGAAGACAATTTTATTGAGTAATGGTGTGTTAATACTTGTTGGCAGAAGGGGAAAGTAATTGTAGCGGTGCGTGGAACAATATTCTCCCCTGCTATGTGGTTGACATTCGAAGAGATGCTGATGTGTCTGGTGAGTTTTCGGACCAGCTGAAGTACCACAAGGATCCTCGTGTGTTAGTTCAGGAGGAAGAAACTGTCGCAGGATTCGAGCGTGGATACAAACAATACGTGGAGAATAACGAAGACGCCGCCATGGCACTGTTTATTAATAATGAACGCTCTAAAATGGTGCCTAGTCAATTGGGAAAGATGCCGATTATTTCGCCAGATGTTTGTTCCTTTCTCAAAGCTTCTCGTGAATTAAAAACGAAGCAAGTTGTCACCAGTGGACCTACTCGTGGAAGTTCTAGAAGATCCAGCTTGGACGTCTTCGATGAAAGGAGCTTTTCTCTTCATCTGGACGATGAAAGAATATTATCTAGTCAGCGTCTTACAAATTCTTTCTTCAAAGGTACGGTTAATTAAGTAAGACAAGGGTGGAGAGGTTGTGAAGTAGTAATTAATAATTTTGTAATTCAAGTAGACTTGGAATAATTCATTGCCCTTTGGAACTTTTTAACTATACTTCACAAGTAAGTATATAGACGTTTTGAATCTCAGGTGCAACCCACTCCAAGATCTCTATTTCAAGAAGTCCGACGAGAAAGCAGTCTGATAATAAGTCTAGTTTCAAGGTAGACCGCAGCATTACGATGTTAAAAGCTAAAAGTGGAAGGTCCATCCAGGAACTCAGGCATTTCATTCACGAGGAAAGTGAAACGACCCCGGACTTAATAACGATTAAATCGAGCAATAAATCCGGAAAGGACGTGGCTTCAAAGTCCTCTGGCACGAAATCACCGTTTCAAAGATTTGGAGATGATGCCCGTTTTTCAGAATCCTTGCACTCTCTCCTTTCTGGAGTTACGACTCCGAAAACGATCGCCGAAAGAAAGAAAAAGTGTTTTTACCTTAAATATCCTGTAAAGTGCATGGACCTGAGGAACAGAAGTTTTAAGATTGTCCCAATTCTCGTAAATATTCAAATTCAAACCCTAGTGCATACTGTGTTGGATGTATTGGCAAAAGTCAATCCAAGGAAAATGAAAAAAATCCTTCACGTTGCGAAAAATCCGAAAGAGATCCAAAAAATGTTGTTGCGACCAGACATACAGATTTTCCTCGAATCTTTGCACGGCCTGCCTTTTGTCTCATCGCCGGGGAGTTTTGTCGTTTCAAAAGCGATCGTCATCGAAGAAGTCGACCCTCGGTTCGAAAAAATTTTGGAAAAGGAATTAGTTGTCCGATCTTTGGAAGTTCCGCCAGCTCCGAGCTTGGATGTTCTTGTTACGGAAATTCGAAGAAATCTCTTTAACGATCCTAACAAAACAAAGACTGTAAACGACGAAGAGATGTTGGCTAATTTAAAAATGAAATTTCTTTCGAAAAACGAACACGGGAATGAAAACGCGGTTAAACCAGTTTTCGATACCAATGAATTTTGCGACGCGATTTCGTAAGAGAATTTTTTGTTTTAGTTATAACAAATGCATGGAGAAAGTTTACAAGAACGTTGGATTAAAAATGATTTTGATATGCCATTATTCTTGTTGCAGTTGTGAAAAGGAAAGCACCACATTCAGCGATACTTGTAAAACTGTAGAAAATGATGGAGTGAATGAGAAAACAGATAGATCGATGAAAAATTTTAATAAGGGAAATACTACTTTTTACCTTCCAAAAGAGATTGAAAGATTAAACAAGTCAAGTTCGAAATGTTCACTTGAAACACGTACGAAAGGAAAAGGGTTTCGAAATGCCGAATCGCTCGGTAAAATAGAATCGAAACAAACCACAGTTCCTTCTAAAGAAACTTCTAAAAAAAATGCTCAAACCAAAATAAAGAGTGCTAGTAAAACGGCGAAAAACCATGTGTTTGAAAACAATGATCAAGAACAAAATTATGCAGTGGGGAACGTTGAAAATACCGTTAAAAGGAAACGAGTTCAGAATGTCTCCAAATTAATGTCAAACCATTCTAAATCTTTTAAAAAAATTGCTAATGTTACAAAAATTGGAAATATTCTGAATTTAGGAAAGCGTACAAAGGACGATGCCACGATGGGTCGAGGTAGACCGACTTCAGCTGAAAAGTGTCAATTTAAGGTATTCAAGATCGATTAATCATTAGTTATAAAAAGTATAACAGGAATGATTATTAATAAACATTACGCGACTTGCGATTTAGCCTTGGAAAGCCACGCAAGATCCCAACTATTTTGATCCTGATCGCGTGATATTGCGAAGGATGTCGAATAGTCAAAGAATTTTAGTAAGCCAAATGTGTGCGTCCCTGAAAACGAGGAAGATTAACATGGAAGGTTAGTTCAGTGAAGAAGTTCTGAATATTGCATAAAATGACTTTCATCCTGCCACTTATCTCAGATCTGGTATTGGTATTGAATGCAAAAGCAGTTTTATTTATGTAAAATTAAATTCTGTTCTCACGCTTCCATGCTGGAAGAAAAGCGAAAAGCAACGTCTGCCATTTTGCTTGAACGATGAAACAGGTTGTTAATGTTTAGGTCTTGTCAAGGAAAGGACTCCCCTTGCCGCATTAATTACTCCGGCGTTGTCTCGCGAAAGTATACGAATCTTGACAAGAGGAACGTTGTACCCTAAGACAAACACGTCGCAAAAAATACCCGACAAAAAAGATGAAAACACCTCTTCCACTGATACACTCGAGGGCCCCGTTTTAACTAAGGTAAATCAAGAATCGTGGTACAGTTTCGCGCCAAATACATTTGAACGCATAACTTAACGCCAAAGTTTCGGCACTTCGATTCAAGAAATATTTATTTCTCAAATAAGAGAACATATCACGGATCAATGTTTGGTATAATGAAAGTGCGTTCCGTTTTGTAGAGGGTTTGATTATTTTCGAAAAAGTAGCGAAATATTTGAAAAAGTAACGAAATATTTGCGCGAGTGTCTTGAGATCATAATCGCTAGATTTTTATGAATTACAATCATTTGTTCAGATACGCCAGGGAATTGCTGAGAGTGAAACAAGTCGGAGATTAAAGAGCTTTCTAAGGGACTGAATATAGCGCATCTTAAATGGATGGATGCACATATATGCGAGCCTGCAAATTGGTTGTCATATAAATCTGATATATCTTTAGATTTCATCTGTAAGAGCAACATGAAATACTGTATAAAACGTAATCGAAAGCGATCTTTCACTTTTTCTTCTAAATGGATTCAACTTTACCGATCCTATTATTTAACTCAAGGGCAAGGCTCCATAAATAACACTTTCTTCAAAACAACTATTAATTAACATAAACAAACGCAAGAGAACGTTTGAGAAAAATAATTCGAAAATTTATCTTCAAGTGAGGAGAACAGAAGGGCCACAGAATATTATTACTCATGTATCAGGTTATTGATCAATTTATTTCTATAGAATATGTTTTTGGTGTTTTTATAAGCTACTTGCTGAAAAATAATTTCATATGAACCATCTATAAATTTAGTGATAGTTTAACAGGTGCTGCCTTCTCGTCGAAACAGATATTTTTGAAAGTTATAAACTGTTCTGCTTTCTGTTGGAAAATTACCATTCGAGTTTTTACCATCCGAGTTTTTATCATCTATTTCAATGTTTAAGAAAGACATTGACAAGTTGAATCAGTAAAATATTTGAACAATGGGAATTAGATTAATAAACTGAAAAAAAAATATTTAGCCGAATAACCAAGCATGATTTATGAAAAAGTATGTAAAAAGATTTTAGTCCATATTATCGATAGTTGCTCAATCGTTATCAATAATTCCGATTAATAGATGGCGCCACAGCTTACCTACAGAGGTGAGTTGGGAGATTGCTCACGGGCAGAGTTGGATAAGTAAAATATCCCAGGCAATTTACGTGATTCTTTACGATAAATTACTAGGTATGTTATTCTAATTTCATACGTGATGTAAATTACATGAATATGGGTCTATATTTCTGGATTTCCTGTATCTGTCTCTAACGATCCTACGAACGATATACATTTTATTCCTTTTTTTTTTTGCTAAAATGTTTATTCAAAAGTGTCAAGTCTCCGAAAAAAATCGCAGCCACTAGCTCAAGAGATCAATTTAAACG